>NC_143042.1:28635625-28812500 GCF_057628025.1 Oncorhynchus mykiss
AGAGCGGGCATTACGGGTGGAACCAGCGCCTCCTCAGTGTCCGACAGATTGCAAGTACGTGCCGCTTGGTGTTCGTGATCAATTGATTCGGTGGGCTCACACACTACCCTCTTCGGGTCATCCTGGTGTGGCGAGGACAGTGCAGGGGCCCACCTTGGCTAGGGACGTTAGGTTCTATGTCTCTTCCTAGGCACCTTCCTAGAGGGAAGTTACAGCCCCTCCCCATTCCACAACGGCCATGGTCTCACCTGTCGGTGGATTTCCTGACCGATCTCCCCATGTCTCAGGGGAACACTACGGTCCTGGTTGTTGTGGATCGGTTTTCTTGCCAGTTGCCAGTTCTCCCTACATACAGCCCTACAGACTGCTAAGGTGCTATTTACCCATGTCTTCCGGCACTACGGGGTGCCGGAGGACATTGTCTCTGATCGAGGTTTCCAGTTCACATCCCGGGTATGGAGGGCAATTATGGAGCGTTTGGGGATCTCGGTCAGCTTGACCTCCGGTTATCACCCCGAGAGTAATGGGCAGGTGGAGAGAGTGAACCAGGAGGTGGGTAGGTTTCTGCGGTCTAATTGCCAGGACCGGCCAGGGGAGTGGTCTAGGTACGTCCCAAGGGCGGAGTTGCCCCAGAACTCACTCCGTCACTCCTCTACAAACCTATCACCATTTCAGTGTGTGTTGGGCTACCAGCCGGTCCTGGCACCATGGCATCAGAGTCAGACCGAGGCTCCCGCGGTGGAGGAGTGGGTGCAGCGCTCCAAGGAGACCTGGAGAGCCGTCCAGGAGTCCCTCAAGCAAGCCGGTGAAGGGCAGAAGAGGAGTGCTGACCGCCACCGCAGTGAGGCCCCTGTGTTCGTACCGGGGGACAGGGTCTGGCTCTCGACCCAAAACCTACCCCTCCGCTTGCCCTGCCGGAAGCTGGGGCCGCAGGATGTGGGGCCCTTCAAAGTCCTGGGGAGGATAAACGAGGTGTGTTATAGAATACAGCTCCCTTCCTATTATCGTATTAACCCCTCATTTCATGTGTCTCTCCTCAGGCCGGTGGTAGCTGGTCCACTGCAAGAAGGTGAGGTGCCTGTGGTCCCTCCGCCCCCTCTGGAAATCGAGGGGTCCCCGGCGTACACTATATGTGTGCCATTCTGGACTCGAGAAGCCGGGTGAGGGGCCTGCAGTACTTCCTGGACTGGGTTAAACAAATCTAAATCAATTTTATATTTAAGTTTCTTCAAATAGCCACCCTTGTCCTGGCCCCATCTTATCATGGAGCGTCGGAGGTTCCTTCGGTATCAGCCAACATTGTGATGACATCACCAGGGACTATTGTGGGCTCTGCTATTTCTATAATTTGTGTGGAGCGAGTTAGAGGAGCCCCTAGTGGCAGCAGCCATCAACCATTATTATGGGAAGCTCCATGGTTAGATCGGTGGAAGTCCATTGGATGGGTATTGGATGTATTAGAAGTCATGCCCATCATCAAGAAACAGATTCCTGCTCTGAAAACAGTTGTGTTGAATATTAGGTCTAATGATATTATGCATGTGAAATCTGTAAAGCTAAGAGACAATTTTTTACAACTCTTGGAGAATGCTCAGAAATTAGCAGGACATATAATTGTCTCGAGTGTTTTAGCCATCTTTGGTCTCTTCACCAGTGGTTAATGCGTCTGACCAAGGACTTCGGCATGTCCTTCGTCAACAGTTTTGACTCCTTCTGGAATATACCTGGCTACTTTGTGGAAGACGGAATTCACCTGGGTGAAAATGGCTCCCGGCTGTTGTCATCAAACATAGGAAAGGTTGTTGGTCAACTTGATATGAGGACAATATTAGCATTGCATTTAAGTCTGTTTTTACCATCTCCTCTTTGGTCACTGTGAGAGTTCCACATGTTGTATCTGAAAGTGGTGGCATGCCTAATGGTGCTAAATGGAGAAATGTCATTGCTATTCCTACTTTGTTTTATTTTCATAATATGTTTAATCCAATCGTTGAGTATCAAGTTGTTCTGAAATCTCAAAGTATGGAAACTGTATGATTTTAAACGCAGAATGGTTTGAAATTTTTACATCTTATTACCTAAAATTGATAATGTCTTGATCTGGGCCTCTCAGGCAGACCCTGATATTTGTATTGTATTTGATTAACTGATAAAACCCTGGACTCTGATGTTGCTATGGATGGTTCAAATGTGTTTAGGGCTGATAGGAAAGGAAAAAGGTGGTGTTGCTATTTACACAAAGAATCGTCTTCTTTCTGTGTCTCTGTTAAAGGCTACTTCCAGCCCTAAACAATTTGAATTGTTGGCTTTAAGTCTTCAGTTGTGTTCAAACTCAAGAATAACAGTTATAGGAATCTATCGTCCACCTTCCGCCAAGCAGTGTGTCCTAAACGAACTCACTGATTTAATTGGCATTTTTATTACCCCAGAGGTGTTGATCGCTGGAGATTTTAATCTTGCATAGGGAACGCAGGATGCTGATTGTCTAAATGATTTTTGTACTAATTTGACCCAGCCACTTGTCCAAACTTAATGGACCCTACAAAATTGACTTTGATTGACCTCATATTTACAAATCCTCCAGAGAAATATGCTGGGAATTTGCTTTGGATATTAGTGACCACTGTCCCATTGCATGTGTCAAGGATATGTGGATGCCTCGATCCAAACCTCGTATTATCACCAAGAGAAATTTTAAACATTTCAATGAACAAGCCTTTTTTGTGACCTTTTATTTTGGTGACTTTGATTGTATTGCATTTATACCTGAACCACCTCTCAAATGTTTTCAATTGTATTGTAGATAAACATGCTCCCTTTAAAAAATTGAGAATTAAAACTCGGTCTTGCCCTTGGTTCAGTCCAGAGCTATCTGAAGTCATACACAACAGAGATGCTCCCTGGCCCAGACTGGCAGTCTTTTAGGCCGTTGAAAAATCTGTGTGTAAAACGAGTTAAAAAATTCTAAATCAGATTATTATGTTAATACAGTCTCTAAATGTACAGGGAACCCAGTTACATTTTGGAAAGCTGTTACCTGAAACCTTTTGCGACTAGCAATCCCGGATCTGGGAGCGTAATCATAGCCTCAAACGAATTAGCATAACGCAGTGGACATAAATACCCCTAGAAACTTTTCCTATTCATGAAAATCACAAATGAAATATATTGAAACACAAGCATAGCCTTTTGTTAATCACACTGTCATCTCAGATTTTCAAAATATGCGTTACAGCCAACGCTAGACAAGCATTTGTGTAGGTTTATCATGGCATAATGCTATGCTAGGCTCTGCTGGCAGCAGGCAACATTTTCACAAAAATAAGAAAAGCAATCAAATTAAATCATTTACCTTTGAAGAACTTCGGATGTTTTCACCCAGGAGACTCCCAGTTAGATAGCAAATGTTCCTTATTTCCAAAAATATAATTTTTGTAGGCGAAATAGCTCCCGTTTTTTTATCATGCTTGGCTGAGAAATCGACCGGAAAATGCTACCACTACAACGCCAAACTTTTTACCAAATTAGCTCCATAATATTGACAGAAACACGGCAAACGTTGTTTAGGATCAATCCTCAAGGTGTTTTTAACATATATATTCGATAATATATCCGTCGAGGCAATTGGTTTCTCATAAGAAGCGATTGGAAAAATGGCTACCTCAGTATTTTACGCAAGATTTTCTGCGGGAGACACCATGTGACCACTTGCTAAATATGGTACCTTACGGCTATTCGTCAACGGAAATGCGTAAAAAGACGTCACAACGATGTAGACACCTTGGGGAATACGTAGAAAATGTAAGCTCATTCGTAGCTCATTCACAGCCATATAAGGAGTCATTGGCATGAGGCGTTTTTTTAAAATGCGGCACTTCCTGATTGGATTTTTATCTGGGTTCCGCCCGTAACATCAGTTCTGTTGCACTCACAGACAATATCTTTGCAGTTTTGGAAACGTCAGTGTTTTCTATCCAAAGCTGTCAATTATATGCATAGTCGAGCATCTTTTCGTGACAAAATATCTTGTTTAAAACGGGAACGTTTTTCACCCAAAAATTAAAATATCGCCCCCTAGTCGCAAGAAGTTAAACCACTGAAGGGTATCCATCACCATTTACCATCAACGCAGAGATAATCCTGCCTTACAATGGATGTGCCCACCCTGCCACCATTGGAAACCTGCACACCAATGCTACTATTACGTTGATACTGTGTCTAATCTATATAATGTCCAGAGGTGTAAACTAATTACAACTGGATGGTATGTTGGCCCTGTCCGGGGGGGGATCACCGGACGGGGCCACAGTGTCTCCCTACCCCTCGTATCTCAGCCTCTAGTATTTATGCTGCAATAGTTTGTATCAGATGGCTAGGGTTAATCTGTTATATCTGGAGTATTTCTCCTGTCTCATGCATCCTCTAATTTTCTCTCTCTCCCCTCCAAGAGGACCTGAGCCATGCCTCAGGACTTCCTGGCGTGATGACAACAACCTCTCCCTGAATGTGAGCAAGACAAAGGGGCTGATCGTGGACTATAAGAAAAGGAGGGCTGAACAGGCCCCCATTAACATTGACAGGGCTGAAGTGGAGCAAGTCGAGAGTTCCAAGATCCTTGGTGTCCACATCACCAACAAACTATCATGGTCGAAACACACCAACACAATTGTGAAGAGGGCACGACAAAACCTTTCCCCCTCAGGAGACTGACAATATTTAGCATGGGTCCCCAAATCCTCAAAAACTTCTACAGCTGCACCATCGAGAGCATCCTGAGGTTGTATAACCGCCTGGTATGGCAACTGCTGGGCATCTGATCATAAGGCGCTACAGAGGGTAGTGCGTACGGCCTAGTACATTACTGGGGCAAAGCTTCCTGACATCAAGGACCTATATACTAAGCGATGTCACAGGAAGGGCCCAAAAAAATTCAAAGACCCTCTCCAGCAGTATTTTTACACTGCTGCTACTCACTGTTTATTATAAATGCAAAGTCACTTTACAAATTACCTCAACTAACCTCGTTATTATGTAATTGTCTTGTGTTACTTATGGATTTTATTGAATTTTTTGACTCTATTTCTTGACCTGCATTAAGGGCTTGTAAGTAAGAACTTCACGGTAAGGTCCACATCTGTTGTATTCGGCGCATGTGACAAATAAAATGTTATTCATTTGGCTTGGTTTTTGCTCTTGCATATACTGTCAACTGTGTGTGCCTTTCCATGTCAAATCAATTGAATTTACCATAGGTGTACTCCAATCAAGTTGTAGAAACAGCTCTAGCATGATCAATGGAAACAGGATGCACCTGCGCTCAATTTGAGTCTCATAGCAAAGGGGACGAATCATTATGTAAATATGGTATTTCTGTTTTTTATTTGTAATGAATTTGCTAAAATGTATAAACCCGATTTTCACATTGTCCTTATAGGGTATTGGGTGTAGATTGAGGGAAAATGTAAATGTAATCGATTTTAGAATAAGGTTGTAAGGTAATAGCATGTGAAGAAGGGGAAGGAGTCTCAATACACCCAAATGCTCAGTGTTAACTCCGTCTGACAGCTAGAGTAGTGGTTATGATGGTTGATCTCCAAAGGAGGGTTTGATAGTTCAACTCCCAGAGGAGCATTCCAACATTTTTCTTGTTACCTTTGTGGGCCTTCAACAAGCAAACTTGAGGTGTGTAAGGGGACAGGGGCTAGTTCCCATCAAATAGCACGAATGAAGTGACACCTTGTATTGAATGTCCTTCTAATAGAGTTGTGATAACATATAATGTTGTGGAGTAACAGTACAACCCTGTAAAAGCAAATGCCTACTTTTACCTGGGGGCATGCTGGGGGCATGTAGACCATTTAAAGGCGTTCCTAATCTTGGTCCCCCTGAAGAAACCAACATGTTATGATAGTTTAGAAATAGTTGTTGTAGTAATGGTTATGGTGGTGAATTCCTAAAGGAGAGGTTGTGAGTTAAAATTCTTGCAAGAGCATGCCAACTTGCTTTTGTTGCTTTGACAGAACAATGTTGAGGTGGGGTTCCAGAAGGACATTAGACAGCAAGTGAAATTGGATTATAAAATGTTAGGTTACAGCAACTGGTGTTGAGAAGGAGTGCTGATCTACGATCAAACCCACCCCTGTCCATATAATCTTATTCCAGAGACAACTGATTCAGTATGATCTAGGCAAAGCTGATCCTAGAACATTTATGAAATGTCTCAGGCTAAGAATGCTGAAATGGAATCAGTCCCCCCCACCCCCCGTCAAAGTAATGTTATTCATTCTACTCAGAAATGCTAACCAGATCCTAGCTCAGCACTCCGACTTCAAGCCAACAAGTGATTGTTGGGTCTTGGGCGCTAAATGTTTTGAACAGTGGTTTAAAAAGTACCCAATTGTCATACTTGAGTAAAAGTAAAGATATGTTTAAAAGAAAATGACTAAAGAAAGTGAAAGTCACCCAGTAAAATACTAAGTAAACGTCATTGCTAAATTATACTTAAGTATCAGTGGTAAAAGTATGAATTATTTGACCTTCCTTATATTAAGCACACCAGACAGAACAATTCTCTTGTTTTTTATTTAAGAAATAGCCATGGGAACACTCAGACATAATTTACAAATGAAGCATGATCAGAGACAGTAGGGATGACCAGGGATGTTCTCTTGATAAGTATGTGAATTGGAACATTTTCCTGTCCTGCTTAACATTCGAAATGCAACAAGTACTTTTGGGTGCCAGGAAACTGTTTGGAGTAAAAATACATTATTTTCTTTCGAATTGTAGTGAAGTAAAATTAAAAGTTGTAAAGAAACAGAAAGAGTAAAAGTACAGGTACAAAAAAAGATATATAAACGGAATGTAGTAGAGTACTTTAAAAACCTTTTTGTTAAGTAATTTACACCACTGGACTTGAAAGGAACACCTCAGTTACCTCGACTAATCGGTGGTCCCGCACATTGACTCTGTACCGGTACCACATGTATATAGCCTCGCTATTATTTTACTGCTGCTCTTTAATTATTTGTTGCTTTTATTTATTTTTTACGTAACACATATTTTTCTTAAAACTACATTGTTGGTTAAGGGCTTGTAAGTCAGCATTTCACTGTAAGGTCTACACATGTAGTATTCGGCGCATGTGACAAATACAATTGGATTTGTTACACATGAAAACATGTTGTGAAATAAAGGTGAAATAAATAAAAAGTGAACCTGGTGTGACATTATTGAACCTGTGCTGATGCCTAGTGGACATCAAGAGGAACTGCAATACACACACAAACTGAGACTGGGAATCTTCTGTTTGTTTTTCTAACAAAATGTCTTCAAAGTTTAATGAGACTGAACATCATTATACTAGGGCCATTTATACAAACAATGCTTTCTACAAAACATGAAAATGAAAAATAATCAAATCAAACATAACTGGGCGGGTATAATTTGTGGAACGTTCCAACAGGAATCTGTTCCAAAAACGTTGTAAATATCAAGGTTGCCAACAAACAACGCATACAGAGTTGTATTGCGGTAGAATGAGATACCGGGTAGGTAGTGAGCTATGTAATTACTTTTTTCACGTAAATTTGGAAAAATGTCTCTTCATTCTGGTAGCTTCCATCAATTCTCATTGTTGGTTAAGTTATTATTTCCGGTGTTCCGGCATTCGCCGTTGAACTCTGTTGCGCCTCAATTAGGGAGTCGCTATGGTTGAAATGTAACTAATGACCCCTAGCCCCAGTATTTTATTAGCTAGGTGGCTTGTACACAATTGTTACCAAGGATACTGTATATACCAGCCTACTCGTACTACAGAAACATACATTGTATTTTGCTAAGTTCTCACTGTGTCAATCCTGTTTTCCAAATATAGCAGGTAACTTGTGTCTGTGTTGATGTTGTTGAGTTCAACTTGCCTAGGTAAATAAAGATTAAATCAATCAGGACATTTAAAATATATGCTTTGACCTATTTCAGGTAATCTCAAGATCCTTGATTCACTACAGCTGCTTTTGAAGAACTTTCCGGTCGTTTGTGCTTTACATTCCGACTTTTGAACATCTGTTTATTGGACATATATATTAGTGTCTAATAAGAAAGAGCAACGTATGTAAAACATCCCATCTGTGTTAAGCTTAAGAGAGGGGGTGGTGTATGGTGTTGGTTGCAATTAAGATCAGCTGGGCAAGGGAATCTAGCTCATATATTTAAGTCCCAGCTACAAAATGCACGGTAGTTTTGTTGGATAAGATCCTTCTTTATATCCCAAATAGTCTGTTTAGTTGGCGCCATCGATTTGAGTAATCCACTGTTTCAACATGCAGAGAAAGGAATCCAAAAAGCTACAGCTAAACTTTGTTAAAACAAGTCAAAACACGTTTCTATTTTATCCTCAATTACCCTAAAATGTAATTAAACTATAATATTTCATACAGAAAGAAGTATGTTCAATAGGAAAGTAAAATTAGCAGGTGCGTGTCCTCTTCGTCGCGCGCACAGACTGATTTCCAACTCTGACTCCCAGTACTAAAACTCAAATTTCTTCCTCGTTTGGTAAGAAACAAGCCTGAAACCTTGAACAAAGACTGTTGACATCTAGTGGAAGCCATAGGAATTGCAAACTGGGAGATGGAATTACATATGCCTATAGATACCCATTGTAAGATCCTACAAGCTTCAAAGTATTTTCTATCCAATGGTACTAATTATATGCATATCCTGGCTTCTGGGCCTGAGTAACAGGCAGTTTACTTTGGGCACGTCTGTCAGACAAGAAGTGTAAAAACATAGACCCTAGCCTGAAGAAGTTTGAAAACAATGTGTAATAGTGTTAGCTGTGTTATCACAGCAGAACTTTAATGTTACAGTATGTATCAATGCACTTGTATGTATTGGCGTATGATTGAGTAAGCTAGAATTCACTAACTAGACTTAGGTACACAGGTAGAGCACAGTAGAATTCAGTAAACATTACTGTATTCTAATTTAATGTGCTTTATTGTGCTAACTGTACTATACAATGCAAATTAAAAGACAATTTCAGTATTTTTAGAATGCATTGTAGAATAATAATGAATACATCAAAACTATGAAATAACCCATATGAAATCATGTAGTAATCAAAAAAGTGCTAAATCACAATATATTTTATATTTGAGATTCTTCAAAGTAGCTACCATTTGCCTTGATGACAGCTTTGCACACTCTTGGCATTCTCTCACCCAACTTCACCTGGAATGGAATATATTGAAGGAGTTCCCACAAATGCTGAGCACTTTTTGGCTGCATTTCCTTCACTCTGTGGTCCAACTCATCTCAAACTATACCAATTGGGTTGAGGTCGGGTGGTTGTGGATGCCAGGTCATCTGATGCAGCACTCCATTACTCCAATTCTTGGTCAAATAGCCCTTTCACAGCCTGGAGGTGTGTTGGGTCATTGTCTTGTTTAAAAATAAATGATCCATCTTCCCATCAATTTTAACCATCTTCCCTGTCCCTGCTGAAGAAAATCAGGCCCAAACCATGATGCTGCCACCACCATGTTTGACAGTGGGGATGGTGTGTTCAGCTGTGTTGCTTTTACGCCAAACATAACGTTTTGCATTGTTGCCAAAAAGTTCAATTTTGGTTTCATCTGACCAGAGCACCTTCTTCCACATGTTTGGTGTGTCTCCCAGGTGGCTTGTGGCAAACTTTAAACAACACTTTTTATGGATATCTTTAAGAAATGGCTTTCTTCTGCCACTCTTCCATAAAGGCCAGATTTGTGCAATATACGACTGATTGTTGTCCTATGGACAGTCTCCCACCTCAGCTGTAGATCTCTGCAGTTCATCCAGAGTGATCATGGGCCTCTTGGCTGCATCTCTGATCAGTCTTCTCCTTGTATGAGCTGAAAGTTTAGAGGGACGGCCAGGTCTTGGTAGATTTGCAGTGGTCTGATACTCCTTCCATTTCAATATTATTGCTTGCACAGTGCTCCTTGGGATGTTTAAAGCTTGGGAAATATTTTGGTATCCAAATCCGGCTTTAAACTTCTTCACAACAGTATCTCGGACCTGCCTGGTGTGTTCCTTGTTCTTCATGATGCTCTCTGCGCTTTTAACGGACCTCTGAGACTATCACAGTGCAGGTGCATTTATATGGAGACTTGATTACACACAGGTGGATTGTATTTATCATCATTAGTCATTTAGGTCAACATTGGATCATTCAGAGATCCTCACTGAACTTCTGGAGAGAGTTTGCTGCACTGAAAGTAAAGGGGCTGAATAATTTTGCACGCCCAATTTTTCAGTTTTTGATTTGTTAAAAAAGTTTGAAATATCCAATAAATGTCATTCCACTTCATGATTGTGTCCCACCTGTTGTTGATTCTTCACAAAAAAATACAGTTTTATATCTTTATGTTTGAAGCCTGAAATGTGGCAAAAGGTCGCAAAGTTCAAGGGGGCCGAATACTTTCGCAAGGCACTGTATATAAGAATTTATCAAATCAACAAGCAAGACAAGACTCTATTATTATGGTGGGAGATTTTAATACGGTCTTAAATACCTCTATGGACCGGAAAGGAAATCACACTACAAACTATCACTCTCAGGCACAGAGGAGGAACTGCTCGAGGCAATTGGGGCCTTTAAGGATGGAAAAACTCCAGGGCTGGATGGCATACCAGTGGAAGTATCCAAAACTTTTTTTGGTATACACAAGGACCATTATTGGCTTGTTTTAACCACTCCTATATAAATGGTAGATTATCAGACACGCAACAAGATGGTCTGATATCATTATTACTGAAACAGGACCCAAGTGATATATATAAAGATCCAGTCCATAAAAAAAATTGGAAACCTCTTACACTTCAGTGTTGTGATGCAAAAATCCTAGCAAAATGCTTGGCACATAGAATTGAAAAAGTATTGTCAGATATTATTCATCCTAATCAGACAGGTTTTTTACATGGACATTGGAGATAATATAAGACAAGTACTGAAAACAAGAGAACACTATGAAATATCGGGGACGCCAGGCCTGGTTTTCATAGCTGATATTGAAAAGGCTTTTGATAAAGTACGACAGGAGTTTATATATATAAATGCGTAGAATATTTCAATTTTGGGGAATCTCTTATAAAATGGGTTAAGGTTATGTATGTGTAAAATAATCAATAATGGCTACATCTCAGAAAGTTTTAAACTATCTAGAGGAGTAAAACAAGGTTGTCCACTATCAGCATATCTACAGTGCCTTGCGAAAGTATTCGGCCCCCTTGAACTTTGCGACCTTTTGCCACATTTCAGGCTTCAAACATAAAGATATAAAACTGTATTTTTTTGTGAAGAATCAACAACAAGTGGGACACAATCATGAAGTGGAACGACATTTATTGGTTATTTCAAACTTTTTTAACAAATCAAAAACTGAAAAATTGGGCGTGCAAAATTATTCAGCCCCCTTAAGTTAATACTTTGTAGCACCACCTTTTGCTGCGATTACAGCTGTAAGTCGCTTGGGGTATGTCTCTATCAGTTTTGCACATCGAGAGACTGACATTTTTTCCCATTCCTCCTTGCAAAACAGCTCGAGCTCAGTGAGGTTGGATGGAGAGCATTTGTGAACAGCAGTTTTCAGTTCTTTCCACAGATTCTCGATTGGATTCAGGTCTGGACTTTGACTTGGCCATTCTAACACCTGGATATGTTTATTTTGGAACCATTCCATTGTAGATTTTCCTTTATGTTTTGGATCATTGTCTTGTTGGAAGACAAATCTCCGTCCCAGTCTCAGGTCTTTTGCAGACTCCATCAGGTTTTCTTCCAGAATGGTCCTGTATTTGGCTCCATCCATCTTCCCATCAATTTTAACCATCTTCCCTGTCCCTGCTGAAGAAAAGCAGGCCCAAACCATGATGCTGCCACCACCATGTTTGACAGTGGGGATGGTGTGTTCAGTGTGATGAGCTGTGTTGCTTTTACGCCAAACATAACATTTTGCATTGTTGCCAAAAAGTTCAATTTTGGTTTCATCTGACCAGAGCACCTTCTTCCACATGTTTGGTGTGTCTCCCAGGTGGCTTGTGGCAAACTTTAAACGACACTTTTTATGGATATCTTTAAGAAAAGGCTTTCTTCTTGCCACTCTTCCATAAAGGCCAGATTTGTGCAATATACGACTGATTGTTGTCCTATGGACAGAGTCTCCCACCTCAGCTGTAGATCTCTGCAGTTCATCCAGAGTGATCATGGGCCTCTTGGCTGCATCTCTGATCAGTCTTCTCCTTGTATGAGCTGAAAGTTTAGAGGGACGGCCAGGTCTTGGTAGATTTGCAGTGGTCTGATACTCCTTCCATTTCAATATTATCGCTTGCACAGTGCTCCTTGGGATGTTTAAAGCTTGGGAAATCTTTTTGTATCCAAATCCGGCTTTAAACTTCTTCACAACAGTATCTCGGACCTGCCTGGTGTGTTCCTTGTTCTTCATGATGCTCTCTGCGCTTTTGACGGACCTCTGAGACTATCACAGTGCAGGTGCATTTATACGGAGACTTGATTACACACAGGTGGATTGTATTTATCATCATTAGTCATTTAGGTCAACATTGGATCATTCAGAGATCCTCACTGAACTTCTGGAGAGAGTTTGCTGCACTGAAAGTAAAGGGGCTGAATAATTTTGCACGCCCAATTTTTCAGTTTTTGATTTGTTAAAAAAGTTTGAAAATATCCAATAAATGTCGTTCCACTTCATGATTGTGTCCCACTTGTTGTTGATTCTTCACAAAAAAATACAGTTTTATATCTTTATGTTTGAAGCCTGAAATGTGGCAAAAGGTCGCAAAGTTCAAGGGGGCCGAATACTTTCGCAAGGCACTGTATATATTATTGCCATCGAAATGTTTGCTGCTAAGATTAGACCAAACAATAATATTAAGGGATTAGAAATCCGTGGCTTAAAAACTAAGGTGTCATTGTACGCTGATGATTCATGTTTTCTTTTAAAACCACAATTGGAGTCTTTCAACCACAATTGGAGCCTCTTAGAGGATCTTAGATACTTTTGCTATCCTCTCTGGATTAAAACCAAATTATGATAAATTTACCATATTACGTATTGGATCACTAAAAAATGCACGTTTTACATGACCATGTAGTTTACCAATTAAATGGTCTGACGGAGATGTGGACATACTTGGTATACAAATCCCAAAAGAAAGAAATCTCACTCCAATAGATTTTTATAGAAAGTTAGCAAAAATAGATACGATCTTGCTACCATGGAAAGGAAAATACCTGTCTATTTGTGGAAATATCAACCTGATTAACTCCTTAGTTATATCACAGTTTACCTATTTGCTTATGGTTTTGCCTACACCTAGTGACCTGCTTTTTAAATTATATGAACAAAAAATATTCAATTTTATTTGGAACGGCAAGCCAGATAAAATTAAAAGGGCCTATTTATATAACGAATATGAATTTGGTGGGCAAAAATGATTAAATATTAAAGCAATTAGACCTCTCACTAAAGGCATCAGTCATACAAAAGTTATACTTAAATCCAAACTGGTTCTCTAGTCAATTGGTACGAATGTCTCATCCTATATTCAGGAAGGGCCTTTTCCCCTATATTCAGATTACACCTGCTCACTTTCGGTTGTTTGAAAAATAAATAACAAATAACAAAGCAGAGTTTATGCCTTTCATGTAACTTTTTTCAAATCATCATTAGATTCGCATCATGCAGCCTTAGAATATATATACAAATCTAAACATATAACCCACCATTTGTATCACAAATAGAATTTCCTAAATAACTCTAAATGAAGCATAGGAGGACCTGTTTCTTTGTTAACCGCTCATCACAGAACAGCAGAACAGTAAGCACTCACTCAAATAGTTTGGAGAATATATCCTTTCTATTTTATTCAGCTATGTTCAATTGTATTTTTCATGCTATAAAATAATATAAATATAATGACACGGAATTCTAAGCATTTGTGGGATATTAGCTGGACAATATACCTTTACCAACACTTCTCTGTATTTAGATACTTTGTGGACGGGGGCTCCGGAGTGGATGGGGGCACCCGCAGTGCAAAATGCCTTGCTACAGATGCAGGTTCGATATCCGTGCCGCCCGCCACTGGGAGACCCATGAGGCGGCTTTTGGTTTTAATTTAGAATCCTCCAATCCTCTATCTGTAATTATTGGCGGAGAGTCACGTCATATTTTTCGATATACTGTAGGCC
The DNA here is from genome assembly GCF_057628025.1 of Oncorhynchus mykiss. Lineage (NCBI taxonomy): Eukaryota > Metazoa > Chordata > Actinopteri > Salmoniformes > Salmonidae > Oncorhynchus > Oncorhynchus mykiss. The sequence continues at coordinate 28,649,880 of NC_143042.1, forward strand.
TACCGTAGGTGACATGAGTCTCACTAGTGTTGAGTAATGTGCTGTTAAAAGTGGTGTAGGTCTTATTTATATAAAGAGCATATTGAAGTTAAAAGCAATAGGATTTGAAGCAATAGCCTACAACTATTTTAGCACCGTTTTGCGCTGTTCTGAAACAAGCATGGGGACTGGTATTTTCACCTAATCTCCATTTGCGTATTGGTTAAACTGCAGTTATACATTTAGGGTGTAGAAATGTTATGCTCTTAGTGTAAGCTTTATTTAACTAGGCAAGTCAGTTAAAACCTCTTTGGGCTGCGATCCCGCTAACGGGATCGATATGACAACAGCCAGTGAAAGTGCAGGGTGCCAAATTCAAAACAACAGAAATCCCATAATTACAATTCCTCAAACATACAAGTATTTCACACCATTTTAAAGATACACTTCTTGTTAATCCCACCACAGTGTCCGATTTCAAAAAGGCTTTACAGCGAAAGCAAACAAAACGATTATGTTAGGTCAGAGCCAATTCACAGAAAAACACAGCCATTTTTCCAGCCAAAGAGAGGAGTCACAAAAATCTGAAATATAGATCAAATGAATCACTAACCTTTGATGATCTTCATCAGATGGGACTTCAGGTTACACAATACATGTATGTTTTGTTCGATAAAGTTCACATTTAGATAAAAACATCTCAGTTTACATTGGAGTGTTAGGTTCAGTAGTTCCAAAACATTCGGTGATTTTGCAGAGAGCCACATCAATTTACAGGAATACTCATAATAAACATTGATTAAAGATACAACTATTATGAACGGAATTATAGATACACTTCTCCTTAATGCAACCGCTGTGTCAGATTATTATTTTTTTATTACGGAAAAAGCACACCATGCTATAATCTGAGTACGGCGCTCAGAGACCAAAACAACCCAAACAGGTATCCGCCATGTTGTGTAGTCAACAGAAGTCAGAAATAGCATTATAAATATTCACTTACTTTTGATGATCTTCATCAGAATGCAGTCCCAGGAATCCCAGATCCACAATAAATGTTTGTTTTGTTCGATGAAGTCCATCATGTATGTCCAAATACCTCCTTTTGTTAGCGTGTTCAGTTCACAAATCCAAATTCAAAAAGTTCCGTTACATTCCGTAGAAACATGTCAAACGATGTATAGAATCAATCTTTAGGATGTTTTTAATATAAATCTTCAATAATGTTCCAGACGGAGAATTCCTTTGTCTGTGGAAATGCAATGGAACAGCGCTCGCTGTCACGTGAACGAGTGTGGTCAGCTCATGGCTCTCTGGCAGACCTCTGACTCATTCCCCTCTCATTTTCCCCCACCTCACAGCAGAAGCATCAAACAAGGTTCTAAAGACTGTTGACATCTAGTGGAAGCCTTAGGAATTGCAACATAACCAATATCCCACTGTATCTTCAATAGGCAATTAGTTGAAAACCTACAAACCTCTTCCTGGTTGGATTTTTTTCTCAGGTTTTTGCCTGCCATATGAGTTCTATGATACTCACAGACATCATTCAAACAGTTTTAGAAACTTCAGAGGGTTTTCTATCCAAATATATTAATAATATGCATATCTTAGCTTCTGGGACTGAGTAGCAGGCAGTTTACTCTGGGTACGTTATTCATCCAAGCTACTCAATACTGCCCCCAGCCATAAGAAGTTATGGTAAGGGCAGGCTTAAATTAGCTACTGACAATAAACACAATTGCATTTTATCAATGGCAATATGAATGCACAGATATACTTGTTGTGCCATTCACCCGCCACCATCATCTCGTGTTTCAACATGCTGTCGTACACGTCGATCCGGAACATCAGACTTGTCACTCATTGAGCATATTTGGGATGTTCTGGATCGACAGCGTGTTCCAGTTCCCGCTAATATCCAGCAATTTCGAACATCCATTGAAGAGGAGTAGGACAACGTTCCACAGGTCACAATCAACAGCATGATCAACTCAAGGAGATGTGTTGCACTGCATGAGGCAAATGGTGGTCACGCTGGTTTTCTTATCCATGCCCCTCCCTTTATTTTAAGGTATCTGTGACCGATAGATGCATATCTGTATTCACAGTCATGTGAAATCCATAGATTAGGGCATACGAAGAGCATATTTCAATTGACTTTTCCTTAGATGAACCGTAACTCAGTAAAATCTTTTACATTTTTGTACGTTGTGCTTATATTTTTGTTCAGTGTACATATCTACCTCAAGTACCTCGTACCCCTGCACATTGATATGGTACTGGTACTCCCTGTGTACAAAACATTAAGAACACCTTCCTAAGATTGAGTTGGACTCTACAAGGTGTCGAAGCATTCCACAGGGATGCCGGCCCTTGTTGACTCCAATACACCCCACAGTTGTGTCAAGTTGGCTGGATGCCCTTTGGGTGGTGAACCATTCATGATACACACAGGAAACTGTGGAGTGTGAAAAACCCAGCAGCGCTGCAGTTCTTGACACAAACCGGTGCGCCTGGCTCTTAAATAGTTTGTCTTGCCCATTCACCCTCTGAATGGCACACATACACAATCCATGTGAAAATATATTGATATTGTCTCAAAAATAATTATTTAACATATCCCCTCCCCTTTGTGTACACTGTTTGAAGTGGATTTAACAAGGGACATTAATAGGGGATCATAACTTTCACCTGGATTCACCTGGTTAGTCTATGTCATGGAAAGAGGGGTATTCATAATGCTTTGTATACTCAGTGTATAGCTTCATTCTAGTGTATGCTATTCCTCTTGTGTTATTATTTATTTTTTCATATTTTTAACTCTGCATCATTGGGAAGGGCTCGTAAGAATTTTATGGTAAAGTCTACACCTATTGTATTTGGCATGTGACAAATACAATTATTTTATTAAGATTTTACTTGATTTTGAACAGTCTTACATCTGGAAGGTAAAATGTTGCTGACCGGTTGGTCAGTTAGTAAGCTGACACTGATTTAATACAAGTTCAAATGCAGATGTACAATAAGTCCCTCCCTCAAAGGAGGGAAATCCCGACATGCCAGTCCCTGCAACAAAACAGGTAAAAAAAACTGGGAAACCTCATCAGGCCTACTAATGAGCATACGGACAGCATCATGCGTTAACATACCATGCATGATCTTTTACATTTTTGGTTGAATTCACATTGAATTCACGTCAGTTGACAACTCAACCAAATTTGAATCAAAACTATAAATCTGTGCCTAAGGGTAGTTTATCCCTACCACTTGCCAGAATGTGGTTGGATATTGCTGGATTTGTGCCCATTGGTAAACCTTATTTACATTCAGTTTTCAGCTTTGGCTGTAGATTTTTGTAGGGCTGTGTGGATGTTAAGAAGTCTATGAATCTCTGCTTTCTTCAATTCATGTTTTCCCCCATAATTAGGGTACTCCTGGTCCACAGGGTGAGAAGGTAAGTAAACAAATGTTATGTTTTATTCATATGTTCAATACGTAATTAATGCATTACTTTCCAAGGACTAACTTTCTTTGATCATTGGCATGGTCATGATCCATACAGTGCCTTGCGAAAGTATTCGGCCCCCTTGAACTTTGCGACCTTTTGCCACATTTCAGGCTTCAAACATAAAGATATAAAACTGTATTTTTTTGTGAAGAATCAACAACAAGTGGGACACAATCATGAAGTGGAACGACATTTATTGGATATTTCAAACTTTTTTAACAAATCAAAAACTGAAAAATTGGGCGTGCAAAATTATTCAGCCCCCTTAAGTTAATACTTTGTAGCGCCACCTTTTGCTGCGATTACAGCTGTAAGTCGCTTGGGGTATGTCTCTATCAGTTTTGCACATCGAGAGACTAAAAAACTTTGCAAAACAGCTCGAGCTCAGTGAGGTTAGATGGAGAGCATTTGTGAACAGCAGTTTTCAGTTCTTTCCACAGATTCTCGATTGGATTCAGGTCTGGACTTTGACTTGGCCATTCTAACACCTGGATATGTTTATTTTTTAACCATTCCATTGTAGATTTTGCTTTATGTTTTGGATCATTGTCTTGTTGGAAGACAAATCTCCGTCCCAGTCTCAGGTCTTTTGCAGACTCCATCAGGTTTTCTTCCAGAATGGTCCTGTATTTGGCTCCATCCATCTTCCCATCAATTTTAACCATCTTCCCTGTCCCTGCTGAAGAAAAGCAGGTCCAAACCATGATGCTGCCACCACCATGTTTGACAGTGGGGATGGTGTGTTCAGCTGTGTTGCTTTTACGCCAAACATAACGTTTTGCATTGTTGCCAAAAAGTTAAATTTTGGTTTCATCTGACCAGAGCACCTTCTTCCGCATGTTTGGTGTGTCTCCCAGGTGGCTTGTGGCAAACTTTAAACAACACTTTTTATGGATATCTTTAAGAAATGGCTTTCTTCTTGCCACTCTTCCATAAAGGCCAGATTTGTGCAATATACGACTGATTGTTGTCCTATGGACAGAGTCTCCCACCTCAGCTGTAGATCTCTGCAGTTCATCCAGAGTGATCATGGGCCTCTTGGCTGCATCTCTGATCAGTCTTCTCCTTGTATGAGCTGAAAGTTTAGAGGGACGGCCAGGTCTTGGTAGATTTGCAGTGGTCTGATACCTTTTCCATTTCAATATTATCGCTTGCACAGTGCTCCTTGGGATGTTTAAAGCTTGGGAAATCTTTTTGTATCCAAATCCGGCTTTAAACTTCTTCACAACAGTATCTCGGACCTGCCTGGTGTGTTCCTTGTTCTTCATGATGCTCTCTGCGCTTTTAACGGACCTCTGAGACTATCACAGTGCAGGTGCATTTATACGGAGACTTGATTACACACAGGTGGATTGTATTTATCATCATTAGTCATTTAGGTCAACATTGGATCATTCAGAGATCCTCACTGAACTTCTGGAGAGAGTTTGCTGCACTGAAAGTAAAGGGGCTGAATAATTTTGCACGCCCAATTTTTCAGTTTTTGATTTGTTAAAAAAGTTTGAAATATCCAATAAATGTCGTTCCACTTCATGATTGTGTCCCACTTGTTGCTGATTCTTCACAAAAAAATACAGTTTTATATCTTTATGTTTGAAGCCTGAAATGTGGCAAAAGGTCGCAAAGTTCAAGGGGGCCGAATACTTTCGCAAGGCACTGTAATTCCTTCGCAGATCCTACCCTCTCATACAGTATATTTTGGGGTCAAAAGCATTAACATATGACTTTACTTTATTCTCTAATTAAATGTGTCTATAAAGAATGTAATTTGCATTGTATTCTGCACTTCCCCTTAAAAATTTGAAGTCCTACCGACCTCAAGTCTCAGTTCTGAATATTTGTCGTTCACACATCTACAGCACCCTTCATTAATGACTTAACACCAGGACCCGAACTGAAGTGCTTAAAGGCTTCGCTGAACATTCCTCCATAAAATGGCAGCTGAGCATGAGAAATAACCACACAGTCTCGTTATAAGTCTGCTGACTTGGGGACAAAAATGTACCCATGCGCCTTGCTTGGGAAGGTTAAAACCATGAAAATGGCTGAGGCCCCTCACTTCACACACAATGGACATAGGGCTGCTCTGTCTTTCTCTGTCTTGCTTGACAGGCATTGCAATGCATCCATGTAGCTCTAATAGGGCGAATAATGATTTCCTGAATCCATTTTTTAGATAGATAACTGACAGCTGTATTTGGTATTCACATTGGTCCATTAACCGAAAGATTGCTGGTTTGAACCCCCGAGCTGACTAAGAGAAAAATCTGTCTATGTGCCCTTGAGCAAGGTACTTAACCTTAATTTCTCCTGTCAGTCACTCTGGATACGAGTGTCTTGTAAATGTAAAATTTTATATTTTGGGTTCTGATGGGGTATGACAGAACTAAGCTTGGGCCATAAAAAAAATATATAAATAAAAAAGGGAACACTAAAATAACACATCCTAGATCTGAATGAATTAAATATTCTTATTAAATACTTTTTTCTTTACATAGTTGAATGTGCTGACAACAAAATCACACAAAAATTAACAACGGAAATCTAATGTCCATGGAGGTCTGGATTTCGAGTGACACTCAAAATTAAATTGGAAAACCACACTACAGGCTGATCCAACTTTGATGTAATGTCCTTAAAACAAGTCAAAATGAGGCTCAGTAGTGTGTGTGGCCTCCACGTGCCTGTATGACCTTCCTACAACGCCTGGGCATGCTCCTGATGAGGTGGCGGATGGTCTCCTGAGGGATCTCCTCCCAGACCTGCACTAAAGCATCCGCCAACTCCTGTACAGTCTGTTGGTGGATGGAGCGAGATATGGTGTCCCAGATGTGCTCAATTGGATTCAGGTCTGGGGAACGGGCTGGCCAGTCCATAGCATCAATGCCTTCCTCTTGCAGGAATTGCTGACACAGTCCAGTCACATGAGGTCTAGCATTGTCTTGCATTAGGAGGAACCCAGGGCCAGCATACCCAGGGCCAGCATATGGTCTCACAAGGGGTCTGAGGATCTCATCTCGGTACCTAATGGCAGTCAGGCTACCTCTGGTAAGCACATGGAGGGCTGTGCGGCCCCACAAATAAATGCCACCCCACACCATCACTGACCCACCGCCAAACCGGTCATGCTGGAGGATGTCGCAGGCAGCAGAACGTTCTCCACGCCGTCTCCGGACTCTGTCAAGTCTGTCACATGTGCTCAGTGTGAACCTGCTTTCATCTGTGAAGAGCACAAGGCTCCAGTGGCGAATTAGCCAATCTTGGCAAATGCCAAACGTCCTGCACGGTGTTGGGTTGTAAGCACAAACCCCACCTGTGGACGTCATGGAGTCTGTTTCTGACCGTTTGAGCAGACACATGCACATTTGTGGCCTGCTGGAGGTCATTTTGCAGGGCTCTGGCAGTGCTCCTCCTTGCACAAAGGCGGAGGTAGCGGTCCTGCTGCTGGGTTGTTGCACTCCTACAGCCTCCTCCACTTCTCCTGATGTACTGGCCTGTCTCCTGGTAGCGCCTCCATGCTCTGGACACTATGCTGACAGACACAGCAAACCTTCTTGCCACAGCTCGCATTGATGTGCCATCCTGGATGAGCTGCACTACCTGAGCCACTTGTGTGGGTTGTAGACTCCGTCTCATGCTACCACTAGAGTGAAAGCACCGCCAGCATTCAAAAGTGACCAAAACATCAGCCAGGAAGCATAGTAACTGAGAAGTGGTCTGTGGTCACCAACTGCAGAATCACTCCTTTGTTGGGGGTGTCTTGCTAATTGCCTCTAATTTTCACATGTCTATTCCATTTGCACAACAGCATGTGGATTTTATTGTCTATTAGTGTTGCTTCCTAAGTGGACAGTTTGATTTCACAGAAGTGTGATTGACTTGGAGTTACATTGTGTTGTTTAAGTATTCCCTTTGTTTTTTTGAGCAGTCTATATATACAGTTGGGCAAAAAAAGTATTTAGTCAGCCACCAATTGTACAAGTTCTCCCACTTAAAAAGATGAGAGAGGCCTGTAATTTTCATCATAGATACACTTCAACTTTGATAGTCAAAAAATCCAGAAAATCACATTGTAGGATTTTTAATGAATTTATTTGCCAATTATGGTGGAAAATAAGTATTTGGTCAATAACAAAAGTTTATCTCAATACTTTGTTATATACACTTTGTTGGAAATAACAGGCAAACGTTTTCTGTAAGTCTTCACAAGGTTTTCACACACTGTTGCTGGTATTTTGGCCCATTCCTCCATGCAGATCTCCTCTAGAGCAGTGATGTTTTGGGGCTGTTGCTGGGCAACACGGACTTTCAACTCCCTCCAAAGATTTTCTATGGGGTTGAGATCTGGAGACTGGCTAGGCCGCTCCAGGACCTTGATATGCTTCTTATAGTACTTCTTTCTTACTCCTTCGTTGCCCGGGCGGTATGTTAGGGATCATTGTCATGCTGAAAGACACGTTTCATATTCAATGCCCTTGCTGATGGAAGGAGGTTTTCACTCAAAATCTCACGATACATGGCCCCATTCATTCTTTCCTTTACACGGATCAGTCGTCCTGGTCCCTTTGCAGAAAAACAGCCCCAAGCATGATGTATCCACCCCCATGCTTCACATTAGGTATGGTGTTTTTTGGATGCAACTCAGCATTCTTTGTCTTCCAAACACGACGAGTTGAGTTTTTACCAAAAAGTTATATTTTGGTTTCATCTGACCATATGACATTCTCCCAATCTTCTTCTGGATCATCCAAATGTTCTCTAGCAAACTTCAGATGGGCCTGGACACGTACTGGCTTAAGCAGGGCACTGCAGGATTTGCAGGACGTCTGGCACTGCAGGATTTGAGTCCCTGGTGGCGTAGTGTGTTACTGATGGTAGGCTTTGTTACTTTGGTCCCAGCTCTCTGCAGGTCATTCACTAGGTCCCCCCGTGTGGTTCTGGGATTTTTGCTCACCGTTCTTGTGATAATTTTGACCCCACGGGGTGAGATCTTGCGTGGAGCCCCAGATCGAGGGAGATTATCAGTGGTCTTGTATGTCCTCCATTTCCTAGTAATTGCTCCCACAGTTGATTTCTTCAAACCAAGCTGCTTACCTATTGCAGATTCAGTCTTCCCAGCCTGGTACAGGTCTACAATTTTCTTTCTGGTGTCCTTTGACAGCTCTTTGGTCTCACTGTCACCCAAAAGCAAATGACATTGTGGGGCAGGCTTCATTTTGGGCCTACTTTTCTAATGGTTGCTGCACCTAGACCGAGCGAGCTACGGTCAAGCGGGATATCTCGTTGAACTCGGCACGGCCTAGGGATTATGGTAATGCCATTGCCTGCTCTCTGTGTCTTTAAGCACCGCACTTTGTCACTCCATCCTTGCTGTTTGTGTGTGTGAGAGCTTTTCTTTGACATCTGTTGGGAGAAATGACTGACTTACAGTTTATGGGGGTTGCCTAATCTGAAGTTATATGAAGTTTTGAAAAGATCTGACCTTTTTAACCCTTGGGAACAGCCACTATGACACCATTTAAGGCACTTCCGGTTGGCACAAGAAGCTATAAATAAACTCATATCCCGATTGGGGTATGCCTTTACAGAATCCTGAGTTATAAGTCTTTACGTTAAGGGACTGAGTTATTTACGGAGGGTTTAGTGAGTGTGTGTTATTTCAGAAAATCATAGAAAATCACAGAAATCACGCAGAGCTCCGCAGCACACTGCAACTGGATCTGTAACTGTTGGGGGAAAAAAAGCCTTTCTGTGAACATCACCAATTTGTCATTGTACGATTTCTCTTAAATGACGATAGATAGATGGCTGGATCTTTTTTTATTGACACCGGAGGCTCCTTGACTTTGACGTGAAGTGGAAAAATAATTTATCTATTTTCATTTTGGACCTTTAATCCCAGAGAAATGGCCATAACTCAAAAACCGTTGAGGCCTAGACGCCATCTTGTTCGGGGCCAACTGCCCATTATGCCAAACCTACGCTCACCAAGTTTCGGCTTCAAAATATTTTCCGTTTTCGAGATAAGGCCCCGTCGTGATTCGTGATGTTTTGTGCAATTGCAATATGATTCATTATGCCCTCTTGTGGGAATTTCCGGGACAGCGGAAAAATGACCAAAATTTGATTATTTTATAAAACGGAAACCGAATGTCCGACAAAGTTTGTTTGATGACTTCCCGGTAGGTCCGGCCCTACCGCACGGCCCAACGCCGACCGCAAATTTTACAAACGTTTTCGGACGTCTAGTAAGTAGTACATTTGCAATATGGACTTTCTCACTAACCATACACAAAATGCCAAAATGTTCCCTTAAAACCTGTTAAGGATATGGCAGACATACGCCCCCTTTGGAGAGATTGGGTACCCCTAGTAAACTGGAAAAAAAATCTGTCAAAAATTGCTAATATATGCAAATAAAAATTATTATTGGATAGAAAACACTCTAAAGATTCTAAAACCGTTGGAATTATGTCTGTAAGTATAGCAGAACTCACAGGGCAGGCATTCTTCCAAACTAGTTTTTGTGGCCATGAAAGTTGGAGCAACTTTGACGTCATGGCCCCCACCCTTCCCAACCAGTTATGATTCTGGGGACACTTTCTATCTCTTCCGCTAGATGTCCTCTTTCAGTAGAGCTTTGAATCGCCCCCAACAAAGGAGTGATTCTGAATCGAGAATTGACCCTATGGGAGTGAAATTAGTGCGTGCCACGAGAGAATAGGCTGTGCGTATGGGCGCGAATTGGTCCCAGCCATTCCTTTGTTCCAGCACTCAAGAGAAGGGCAGACGATGGCCGATTGAATTGAAGTTTGTTTTGCGTGTCTAAAACATCATAAAGCTTGCTTCTGCACTTAGTTTGACCTGTTTAGTCGACATATAATATGTAATTTTGAAGTTTTGATGCGCAACTTTTCCGGACCAGAGGACGTTTTGGGTGCATTTCAGCTGATGTTATTAGCAGTAGCTAATACAAAGACGCAAGACTTGAAACCAAACGATGTATTGGGTAAGTATGAAGCCTTCCAGAACATTCTGAACGAAGACCATCGAAGGTAAGGGAATATTTATGCTTAAATCTGTGTTTCTGTTGACTCCAACATTACGTGGAAATGTAGCTTGGAACTGAGCGCTGTCTCAGCATATGGAATAGTGTGCGATTTCTGTAACGTTAAAAATAAATCTAACACAGCGGTTGCATAAAGAAGCAGTGTATCTTTCTAACTATATGTAGAACATGTATATTTAGTCAAAGTTTATGATGTCTATTTACGTTATCTTGCCGCGCTACATAGATTTCCTGCGGGCATTTTTTAGTAATTTCTGAACGTGAACTCACTGTAAATGGACATTTATGGATATAAATGGCATATTATTGAAAAAAAAAATATGTACTGTGAAACATGTCATATTACTGTCATCTGATGAAGATTTTCAAAAGGTTAGTGAGCGATTTATTTTTTAATCCTGCGTTTGTTGATTGCATGTTTTGGCTATTCAAATGAGCTGTGTCTGGTGGTGGTTTTACATATATATGTGCTATGTTTTCGCCGTAAAACATTTTAGAAATCTGACTTGCTGGCTAGATGAACAAGGTGTTTATCTTTCATTTGAGCTATTGGACTTGTTAATGTGTGGAGGTTAAATATTTTTAAGAATATTTTTGCGTTCCATGCGCCACCGTTTCAGCTGAACGTGGGAGGGTTGATCCCCAATTGGGAACCAGAAGGGCACCAACGTCTTAACAGCGCAATTTGCCAAGGCTGGATACTCTGAGCGCAGCCCAATCTAGAAATCTGGCAGTGGCTTCTGATTAAATTCAATTTTCACAGAACCGCTTGTTGCAATTTCGATGAGGCTCTCTGGTTCAGATATCGGTAAGTGGACTGGAGGCAGGACCTGAAAGGGACAACGAATCCAGTTGTTTGTGTCATCTGTTTTGGGAACGTGCCTGCGTAATTGCGCACCCAATTCACTCAGGTGCTTCGCTATATCACATTTGACATTGTCCGTAAGCTTGAGTTCATTTGCACATGAAATGGAAAGACCTGTGTGTTGTCCTTGTTAATGCAGACAGAGAAGAACTCCAACTCCTTAATCATAGCCTCAATATTGTCCGGAGAGTCCCTGTAATCGTAGATAGTCCCTGTAATCGTAGATTCATATTATTCAGGCGAGGAAAAACATCACCCAGATAGGCCAGTCTTGTGAGAAACTTGTCATCATGCAAGCAGTCAGACAAGTGAAAATGATGGTCAGTAAAGAAAACTTTAAGCTCATCTCTCTATTAAAAAAAATGTGTCAATACTTTGCCCCTTGATAACTAGTGCACTTCTGTATGTTGTAAAAGCGTTACATGATCGCTGCCCATATCATTGCATAGTGCAGAAAATACACGAGAGTTCAGCGGCCTTGCTTTAACCTGTTGGAGGGGCGCTATTTCATTTTTGGATAAAAAACGTTCCCTTTTTAAGCGCGATATTTTGTCACGAAAAGATGCTCGACTATGCATATGACAGTTTCTGAAAGAAAACACTCTGAAGTTTCAGAATCTGCAAAGATAATGTCTGTAAGTGCCCCAGAACTCATTCTACAGGCGAAACCAAGATGATGCGTCAAGCAGGAAATGAGCAGAATCTCTGAAGCTCTGTTTTCCATTGTCTCCTTATATGGCTGTGATTGCGCAAGTAATGAGCCTACACTTTCTGTCGTTTCCCCAAGGTGTTTACAGCATTGTGACGTATTTGTAGGCATATCATTGGAAGATTGACCATAAGAGACTACATTTTCCAAGTGTCCGCCTGGTGTCCTGCGTGGAATTCGGTGCGCAAACGCCAGCTGCTTGTACTTTTCCATTTGATTGAGGGGAGAAACCATGCTTCCACGAACGATATATCATTGAAGAGATATGTGAAAAACACCTTGAGGATTGATTCTAAACAACGTTTGCCATGTTTTCAGTCGATATTATGGAGTTAATTTGGAAAAAAGTTCGCGTTTTGAGGACTGAATTTTCGTTTTTTTTTTGGTAGCCAAATGTGATGTAAAAAACGGAGCTATTTCTAATACACAAAGAATCTTTTTGGGAAAAACTGAGCATCTGCTATCTAACTGAGAGTCTCCTCATTGAAAACATCCGAAGTTCTTCAAAGGTAAATTATTTTATTTGAAGGATTTTATGTTTTTGTTGAAATCTTGCGTGCTGGATGCTACCGCTAATGCTAATGCTAAATGCTACGCTAGCTAGCCACTTTTACACAAATGATTGTTTTCCTATGGTTGAGAAGCATATTTTGAAAATCTGAGATGACAGTGTTGTTTACAAAAGGCTAAGCTTGAGAGATGGCATATTTATTTCATTTCATTTGCGATTTTCATGAATAGTTAACGTTGCGTTATGGTAATGAGCTTAGGTCTGTAAATAGAATCCCGGATCCGGGTTTGGTCGACGCAACAGGTTAACAAAGTTAACCATTTTCACTGTAGTGTCCAAAACGTCTTTCAAACTGTAAGGCGTTCCCTTGGCAGCAAGCCTCTCGGTGGATGCTGCAGTTTACCCATATGGCATCGGGAGCAACTGCTTGCACGAGCGTTACCACTCCACTATGCCTCCCTGTCATCAGTACAGATACCAACATGAGCAGCAGCTACATTTGGATAAATATGGACCGTTAGTGGAATACCCGCGAGAGATTAAAGTTAATGTGATTGGATGTTAATTATTTGACTAGGCTACCTGTATTTGACATTGTGTTGTTATTTCGCTGAACACGAGATGGTTTCATTTTATTTTTTGCAGTGAAACGAGGCTACTAGGTAAGAACAAATTATAGACTGTTTGAACAGGTGATAAATAAAATAAATAAAAAATAAGAATGCTTTTAAAAAAAAAAAAAGAAATGTGAATCACATTTTTATTTGCTGTACCCCCGATGGAATACCTGCTGTAGACTAAGCAAAGTACCATAGGCTACATTAAACTCAAAGTATACTATTCTGTTTTAAAAATATATATTTTTTGTATTAAGAATCATGTTTTTTAAAGTTTTTGCTCGTTTTGAAAACGGCTTATGTGGCATTGATGTCAATCAGAAACATTTATTATAGTGTCAAGTGTAAATAGGATAATTTTGGCCATAAAGTCAGTCTTGTCCAAAACGGATATTTGCGAGATGATAGGTCAACATTTTATGTCACAGAATTAAGGGTACTGTAACAGTTTTTCTTGGGTTAGGTTTATGTCAAACCTGCCCACATGCTTTGGGGATAGTTAGGGACCATCAGTAAATTACACAATGTACATGGGACAATATTTGTTTATGTCAATAGCTGAACATTTCAATGATCTAAAAACGTCAAACCAACTTTAAATTGTAGAAATGCATATATATACACATTGAAAGCATTTAATGATACAACAACTAAAAGATGTGCGTAAAAATATTGTCCCATTTACATTGTGTAATTTATCGATGGTCCCTAACTAGCCACAGAAATACGTTTTACATGTATGTAGGCTATGCAATGCCAAACCAACTTTTCCACAGTCGCACACCAGCCGACTGAGGCTAATTGGCGAAATGAAGTTGACTAGCACTAGCTAGGCGACTTCCAAACACAATACCTGGTTCGATTTTCAAGTTCTCTAGAAGGGTGAGTAACTGCTTGCCGCATGCCAATAAACACACAAGAGACACTCACATTAAACCACCCCCACCAAGACAAATCTTGTGTGACTTCAGTCATGGCTGCTGCATTTCTTAATGACCAAGCTGAAGAACGAGGCCAAATCAAAAACTTAAGCCCCCCTTTAATAAACACAATAATGAATTTCTCTGTGCTGGTGTATAGTAAATGGTTTATTTGACTGTTTAAAATGTAGATGCCCCAAGGACGTGGCTTTGGCTGCTATTTGTAATGGGCGAGGCACGGCTATTCTAGTGTTAACCTGCCAGCAAAATACAGTATGTAAAACCGACTGCAATCGGTAGTTGTTTTTAACTCCTGGTCAATGGTGTCGTCATTTGCCTAATGGCCACTTTCCCATACTACAGGAATGCACTGGAAACATGTTTGTCATCAAACTATTTTGAAGTGACTATAGCTCTGTTGCGGTTGAGATTCACCCCTTGTCCAAACTTGTCTCAGTTGTATGTCTGCAAGTGGCTTGAAGGTCTACACCAGTGTTTCTCACTGTTTACCCAAGGAATAAACTGCAATGACAATTATTTTAATTGAGCACATTGAGTTTCTGCATTGAGATCCGAACACTGGATTAGTATTTTCTCCCAAATCTAACATCAATAAATGACTTAATCATTGACTGATCTCAAGTCAGAATACCAGCCCATGTTCTCTGTATATCATGCCCCTTTCAGGGGCAAGCAAAGGAATCATCAGCCTCTGTCCTTTAAAGGTGTGGACTATAACAATGTTCCAGGAGGAAAATTACAGTTCCCATGAGCTGGCACTTCCCCCTCAATACCATCGGTGACATGGGATTTATCAGATTTCTTCTGCCACTCTGCTCCAATAAGAGTGGGTCCTGCACACCAAATAACTACATGTATAACTACATGTAAAATCTGAAATGACAGGGTGATTAACAAAAGGCTAAGCTGTGTCTCAATATATTTCATTTGTGATTTTCATGAACAGGAGGGATATTTATGTCCGTTGCGTTATGCTAATTAGTGTCAGGCGATGATTATGCTCCCGCATGTGAGATGAGGAATCAGTAGAGGTTTTAATCTTAAACCACAAAAATGCTTATTTGACCACAAAATCTCATCCATCCTTAAACTGACCCAATGGCCAGATCAACAAGATATGCGTTCCACAATAACAGTCAGCCTACCTGGGTTCTAATACTAATTGTTAATACTGTCATACTTTGAGGGTTTGATCTTCTGGGAGTGCTAGATCAGTGGGATTTACCGTTTTGGGACTATTCTATTTGTCCATTAGGCCAGGTAAGCGCAATCAAGCACTGACTAAGTATTTGAAATGATTTCAAATATAATTTTAATCCATGGTCTGACAGTCAGTGACATGGGCTGCATTATAACCAGGCACATGCACAGATAGAGGTGCTGGAGCACCTGCCAATTTGCCCTCCTCTCCATTTTAACTTTAAATGCAACAAATGGCAATCGAACTATATACATTTTCATAAACTTAAAGTCCCTTCCCCTCCCTTCTGCCACCACAAACACGACAGTATGCTCATTCTCGTCGCATGCACAACAGACCCAGCGCTAAAATTAATCAGTTGGACAGGCATTTGATTTCGACAGGCGGGCCCATTTTTTCACAATGCTTGCACGCATTATTTTAATAGGTATAATAGTAAAGAGTCATGAGTTTCAAGTTTGGAGAAGATTACAATTCATCCTAGAATTTCTACATGCACATTTTCGTGGAACAGTTGCCTTTCAATAATAACGTTTTAATTTCTCAAAATCATTGTCACCTGGTTAATCATAAAAATCTAAAGTAAAATGATAAAAATCTTAAAGTTAAAATCTAAGAAGGTTATGAACACTGATGCCTAAATTACGGTGAGAGGACTGGCCTCTGCCATATGGACACATTGATACACTGTGTTTCATTGGCGGCTAAAGAAATGACAGCATAGAACTCAGAGATAGCCTACTGGCCATTGTCGCAGTAGGCCTACATCACAGACTAAGTAAAATACATGAGCCTAAAGCTGACAAAATAAAAACAGAAGATAATATCCTGAAAAAAATATGGTTCTTTCAATCACATCCATCTCTCTTCTCTGCCTGTCTGCCTCCCTTTCTATCTGACTTGAGCTATTGCTAGTGAAGTTCAACAATGTATCAAATGATCAGTCCAGCCGAAGCCATTCCTTAATGAATTTCGAACATTGTATCAACTGCAAAGTTTCCTGTGCCAGTGAGCTCGGGACAGAAAGCTTATTTTTATGACGTTTCCACTGGATATACTGTATGTGATCATTTAGATCATTATATTTTGCTCTTTCACACCGAGGCTGGGTGATTATCGAGTCCCGGAGTTTTGGAAAGATTTTTCAATTACTGATGAAACTATCAGTCGCATGTAAAAATAATAATAATAATAATAAAATAAAAACACCCACATCCCCTTTTCCTTGATGCGACATTTTAAATTATACTCAAGACACATTATCTTCACATATATTTTAGTTGGTTTTCACTGACAGCTGCAAGACCTATTGCTACACGCTCTACCTAAATTGCGGATTTCGCAAACAAACTTAATTTGAAACAATCCACTGCAAAAAAAATTAAAGACGCTAATGACCTCACTATAAAATGTTATCTACTCCATTCAAGTTTATTGATTTAGGTATTTCCAAATCCGGCAGTTTATTCGCACTCAAAGACCAACCTTTCCGGATCGGGTCTGGATGCCCTTTGAAAACACCTTTACAACTAAAGGGAATCATAATCCTGTATTTTTTTGATAATCATGTCCCTTGATAACCTGTGCACAACTGAGCAAGAGGAAAAGTACATTAGAGTGTCCAGTTTGCGAAACAGAGTTCCCCTGTCCAGTGTCTGTGTTCTTTTGCCCATCTTAATCTTTTATTTTATTGGCCAGTCTGAGATATAGCTTTTTTTGCAAGTCACCTCTTCACTGTTGACGTTGAGACGTGTGTACCCGTTGAGACGTTTTGCAGGTCTGTCTCTCAAACTAGACACTCTAATGTACATGTGCTCTTGCCCAGTTGCTCACCGGGGCCTTCCACTCCTCTTTCTATTCTGGTTAGAGTCAGTTTGCGCTGTTCTGTGAAGGGAGTAGCATTGTACGAGATCTTTAGTTTCTTGGCAATTTCTTGCATGGAATAACCATTTCTCAGACTAAGAATAAACTGACTTGTTTCAGAAGAAAGGTCTTTGTTTCTGGCCATTTTGAGCCTGTAATCGAACCCACAAATGCTGATGCTCCAGATACTCAACTAGTCTAAAGAAGGCCAGTTTTATTGCTTCTTTATTCAGAACAACAGTTTTCATCTGTGGTAACATATGTGCATA
Source organism: Oncorhynchus mykiss (assembly GCF_057628025.1). Taxonomy (NCBI): domain Eukaryota; kingdom Metazoa; phylum Chordata; class Actinopteri; order Salmoniformes; family Salmonidae; genus Oncorhynchus; species Oncorhynchus mykiss. The sequence goes on from NC_143042.1 coordinate 28,667,418, forward strand.
GGGGTTTTCTAATGATCAATTAGCCTTTTAAAATTATAAACTTGGATTAACAAACACAACACAGGAACACAGGAGTGATGGAACACAGGAGTGATGGTTTCTGATAATGGGCCTATGTACGCCTATGTAGATATTCCATAATAAAATCTGCCGTTTCCAGCTACAATAGTCATTTACAACATTAGCAATGTCTACACTGTATTTCTGATCAATTTGATGTTATTTTAATGGACATTTTTTTTTTGCTTTTCTTTTAAAAACAAGGACATTTCCATGTGACCCCAAACTTTTGAACGGTACTGTACATGTGAAAAATTGGTGGATATATAATGTTTGGGAAATGTTTTTCTTTTTTTTTCCCAAGATGGCGTAGCAGTCGGACGTGTGTGTTTGTCATATCCCGTGTCTTATCCCGTGTAAATAGCCGGCCTTTTTCGTATATATCTTTCTCACTTTCTATCTACGAACTAAATATACTTTCCTGCAACCCACCTCACCCAATTTGGTACGGGTCTGCTATTTTTGATTCCTTATCACTGGAACGTCCATCAGCAGCTAGCCAGCTAACTAGCTACTAGTCTTTGTTACTCACGGTTAGCGGTCTTCACCTCATGCCATTGGAACACAGGAGTGATGGTTTCTGATAATGGGCCTCCGTACACCTATGTAGATATTCCATAAAAAATTGTCATTCACAACATTAACAATGTCTACACTGTACTGTACAGTATTTCTGATCAATTTTATGTTTGATTTCGCAGATTATACTGAGTTTATATAAGGAAATCAGTCAATTGAAATAAATTCATTAGGCCTTAATTGATGTATTTTACATGACTGGTCCGGAGCACAGCCATGGGTGGGCCTGGGAGGGCATTGGCCCACTCTTTTGGGAGCCAGGCCCAGCCAATCAAAATTCGTTTTTCCCCACAAAAAGGCTCAGACGATCCCACAGGTACCAGAAGCCAGATGTGGAAGCTATTGCCAGAGAACTGAATGCTAATTTCTCTACCATAAACCGCCTCCAAAGTTGTTTTAGAGAGAATTTGGCAGTACGTCCAACCAGCCTCACGATGGCAGACCACATGTAATCACGCCAGCTGGCGTGAGGCTGGTTGGACGTACTGCCAAATTCTCTCTAAAACAACTTTGGAGGCGGTTTATGGTAGAGAAATTAGCATTCAGTTCTCTGGCAATAGCTTTGATGGGCACTCTTGTAGTCAGCATACCAATTGCATGCTCCCTCAAAACTTAAGACATCTGTGGCATTGTGTTGCTTGACAAAACATAACATTTTAGAGTGGGCACAGCACAAGGTACACCTGTGTAATCATGCTGTTTAATCAGTTTCTTGATATTCCACACCTGTCAGGTGGATGGATTATCTTGGTAAAGTAGAAATGGTCACTAACATGGATGTAAACCAATTTGTGCACAACCTTCGAGGGATCTTTTATTTCAGCTCATGAAACATGGGACCAACACTTTACATATTGTGTTTATGTTTTTGTTCAGTATATACAGTACCAGTCAAATGTGTAGACACACCTAAAACCAGGGTTTTTCTTTATTTTTACAATTTTCTCCATTGTAGAATAGTAAGTGAAGACATCAACACTATGAAATAACAAATATGGAATCATGTAGTAACCAAAAAAGTGTTAAATAAATCAAAGTATACTTGAGATTCTTCAAAGTAGCCATCCTTTTCCTTGATGACAGCTTTGCACACTGTTAGCATCCTCTCAACCAGGTTTATGAGGTTACTTTGAAACCACGACAAATAAGAAGAAGAGGGCCAAGAAACTGCTTGGGCCAAGAAACACGAGCAATGAACATTAGACTGGTGGAAATCTGTCCTCTGGTCTGATAAGTCCAAATTTCCCACCATGAAGCATGGAAGAGGCGGAGGTGTGATACTGTCAGTGATTTATTTGGAATTCAAGGCACACTTTACCAATATGGCTAACACAGAATTTTGCAGCAATACGCCATCCCATCAGGTTTGCTCTTAGTGGGACTATCGTTTTATTTATTTATTTTTTATTTTACTAGGCAAGTCAGTTAAGAACAAATTCTTATTTTCAATGACGGCCTAGGAACAGTGGGTTAACTGCCTGTTCAGGGGCAGAATGACATATTTTGTATCTTGTCAGCTCGGGGATTTGAACTTGCAACCTTTTGGTTACTAGTCCAATGCTCTAACCACTAGGCTACCCTGCCGCCCCATTTGTTTTTCAACAGGACTAAATCCCAAAACACACACCTCCAGGCTGTGTAATGGCTATTTGACCAAGAAGAAGGGTGCTGCATCCAGATGACCTGGCCTCCACAATCGAGTTGGATCTCAGTGTGAAGAAAAAGCAGCCAACAAATGCTCAGCATATGTGAGAACTCCTTCAAGACTGTTGGAAAAGTATTCCAGGTGAAGCTGGTTGAGAGAATACCAAGAGTGTGCAAAGCTGTCAGGCAAAGAGTGGCGACTTTGAAGAATGTCAAATATGAAATATATTTAGATTTGTTTGTAACTTTTTTGATTACTACATAACTCCATGTGTGTTAATTCATAGTTTTGATGCCTTCACTTTTATTCTGAAAATAGTAAAAATAAAGGAAAATCCTTGAATGAGTAGGTTGTCATAACTCTCCTGTGACTATCTGAAGGATCATGTTACAGTTGGTCCGCTCTACAGCGTACTCTCTCTCGTAGAGTGGGAGAGCGGGAAGTCGGCTGTGGGATTGGACACTTAAGGGACAGTCATTTCGAGTGTGTTTCATTTGGTGATCTCATGAAGGACACGAAACACACAACTATCTCTTAAAGTGTACATTTCCCAGCTGTCAGGTTTACATCTAAATATTGTGAAACGTATGTGATTTTAACATGAAACTATTTGTGAAAAGATGTAATGGAATGTTAACCTACTAAATGAGAGTATGGCTTTTCATATAAAGTTTAACTAGTGAGTGGCCACACCCCCGTGAGCCCAGAAATCACATTAGACATCCTTGAACCGCCCCTTTTTCCACAGACTATGAAACCACTTCCTACAAAATGTACATTAAGTCAGAGAACGCTGGGACGGAGTTCCCAAGTTGGAATGGCTACAATTATATAGACTATTACACTAGAAAACATGCAGCTGACACTACATGTGAAATTGTTAACCTCTCTGAGCACGGAACCCGGGCTGAAATTCCACAAAATACAGTGATCGCTACATAAATAGTCATATTAAACATTCATGAAAATACAAGTGTCTCACATGTATCGAAAGCCTAGAATCTTGCTAATCCAACTGCGTTGTCAGATTTGAAAAAGGATTTACTGCGAAAGAATACGATGCGATTATCTGAGCATAAGAGCCCCATAAAAACAACTATTTCAACCAGCACAGGTGTAACATAATCACAAACTGCATTAAAATAAATTGTTTACCTTTGACGATCTTTGTCTGTTTGCAATTCCAATGCTCATTGTTACACAATGAATGATCTTTTGTTTTATAAAATCAGTTTTTATAGCCTAACACAAAACATTTTGTGAACCGCTTGTGTCGTGAATTCCGTCTCATTCCATTTTCAACGACACATTGCAGGTAAATAACCCACACAGAACGTGACTTGTCCAGTCATGTTTGGTTTCACTGCAATCAACTGGTTTGTTTGTAACACAATCAAACTGATGGGTCATTTCGCGGGACTTATTGACTGAAAGAAACTGATTTGAAGACAAGTTGTGTCATTGTGCACCAATGATTTGCCCGCTGTTTCGTTGATTGACCGTACTTTAACCCAATGACCACTGATAGTCTTGAAATCTAGCTGGGTAGATAGCCAATGAGCTGAGGTAAACGGCAATAGGTCATGTTTATGTGTTGCAAGACCAACCCATGTAGTAAGCTCCAGCGTAAAGAGAGTAATTGGCTATTGAAGTTTCATACCGGAAGGAGAAACACATATTACGCACTGCATTGTTTGGTAAACGCGCAGATTCAGCTGTTTATATATCAATCAGTATGGTGACTAAGTCAGGGAAAGCTAAATCTAAGTCTAGATATACAGATGTACACACAATTTTAGAATAAATTGATTGGGAAAGTGAGACAGAGATTGTTGTAGGATGATTCATTTAGCGATTGTGGAGGAATATTTTTTTAACGGGAGAGTTTCTTCCTAGGTTCTGGCCTTTCTAGGGAGTTTTTCTTAGCCACCGTGCTTCTACACCTGCATTGCTTGCTGTTTGGGGTTTTAGGCTGGGTTTCTGTACAGCACTTTGAGATATTAGCTGATGTACTATATAAATACATTTGATTTGATAGAGGACTGAGGGTCTTCCAAATATTGAAAGTGTGTAAATAGTTACCCATGTTATTTTGTAAATGTATTTATTTTTTCCCCATATTTTTTTCTAAATGTTTTTTTTTTGGGGGGGAGTGGTTGTTAGAATACCATTTGTCTATTTTGTATATAGTTATTTGTTTCAAAATGTATACCTTCACCAATTTGGCCACTTGGGTACATTTGGGCTACTTGTGTGGGACACCTGTGAGACTTCATGATAAATGTCATGTATAGCAAACTCATTTTGGAAGTTATCATTCTGAAACTTTGCACAAGTACTGTTGCCCTATTATGTTTTTCACTGAAATTGTCCCCATCATCCTATCTGAATGTTTATTTTATCTTGTTCATTTAAAAAAAAATGGTTTATTACGTTTTACACACAAGACAACACAAAGCAATATAAATAATATACTCAACTAGAAAAAAAAAATTGCTTTAAAGATTTTAGGGGGGGAGAACTGGGGACATTTTACAGTTGAAATCCCCCCCTAAAATCAACAAATGAGAATCTAAATTGGGAATAGCAGACAGAAAGGAAGAAATTAAACTTGTGTCATCCCAATTGGGAGCATAAACACTAGCCAAAACAAGAGGGGTAGAAAACAGTTTACCGGTTACTATGACGTATCGTCCCTTAGGATCAGCAATAACAGAAGCTACAAAGGGAGTAGCATTATCAACCAGAATAGCAGCACCTCTTGATTTACTATGAAAGTTCGAGTGGAACACTTGACCAACCCAGTCCCTACGCATCCTAAAATGCTCACCAGTCCTCAATTGAGTCTCTTGTAGAAATGCAATATTTGCATTCAAACCCTTTAAGTGTGTCAACACCCTCTTACGTTTCACCGGGTTATTAACCACTTTGGTGTTCCATGAAATGTACTTGATCGCATTATTTCGGCCCCTCTGGGCATTCCCTTATTCAACCCTGTCATTAGAGCATAGAATGGAAAAGCAGTGAGCGCCCAAAACCCCCAGAATAACTTGTCTCAGAGTAATAATGTACGGTGGTAGATGTTTGGAAAAAGTACAGAAAAAAAAACTAAAAAGACAGAATGACAACATTAGAACTGAACAATTCAACCCCCCATTCCAGACAATACCTCCCCAAACGAGGTACAAGCCTAAATAGAACATGTTCTCTGTGAGAGTGCGGTCTTAAACCTAAACCCACAGTCCCGCTCTTTAAAGTCGTGTTGTGTTAGTGGATCAAACAGCAAAAAGAGAGAAAAATAAAAGTGAATCCCGAAATTACAAAAGCATCACTTGTAGATGTATAGAATTATATTCCCAGTCTTATAACAGAGAGAAAATAAATAATGTAAAAACCTAATTTGAAGTCAGGAAATTATAGTAAGACCATCCAAAAATAAATACAAATAATTGTCTCGTTTGACGCTGAGACAACTTTTACAACCAAGACCAAAAAACTATGTGAGGGCAACATTGAACGTTTGCTGGGCATCATTTCAGCAGCTGCTGAGGTGTATCAAAATGCAAGGCATTCCCAACATGAGTGTAATGTGTACACTAATAATCGGAAAGCAAGAACAGGGAGTGAATTTAATAAATAAACAAACATGGACAAAAACAAGAAACACTCTAGTAGCGTACAGAGATGAAACATAAACAGAAACAACCACGCCTGAGGAAGGAACCAAATGTTGTGGCAGATATAGGAGAGGTAATCAGGAAGGTGATGGAGTCCAGGTGAGTCTCATAAGGTGCACAGATGGGCGTAATGAAGGTGACAGTAATAATGAGTAAACTGGTGACAACGAGAGCCAGAGAGGAGGAGTAGACATAACAGTGAGAAACATGAGCCATGCCATCCTAGTCTACAATAGATCTCAAGATGAACACAACGCAAGTCTCAAAGTAGTGTTTCAGAGATTGAGAGAGAAAAATGTCATGCTGAACAAAGAAAAATGTGAATACAGCAAAAAAACACGTTTTACGGCTATTTTTTTTCTCAAAGAAAGGCATTTCGGTGGTTTCCAAAAAAATCAAAGCCTTACAGAATCCGCCAGCACCTCAAAAACCACTAGAGCTTAACTTCAACAACCTCAAAGCCAGCATGACTTGAGCAATGGCAACTGAGACTACAACCCTAAAGCTACACTGTGAAGTACAAACCCTACACTGTGACAAACCCGGTAAAGACAGCCCTGCCAACTACATTTCAAGACATCCCATTGCAGGAAAAAAAGTTATAAATTGATATATTCTTTCTACAGTTCCACCTGTTGATAATGCTCATGTTGATGCTAATACGATGTACAATATTAAATTGTTTCTATATATGATAAAAATAGCCTGATATAAGCCATAAACTGTTTTTTTTAGCAGTTTCACTAATTAATTCTAATTAACTTAATCATCTAATCTCCTAATTGCACTGTTTGTCTACATAACCTGGTTCAAGTATTCATGACATTACCCCGAAGAAGGCACTTAAAGTTGCCATTAAATGCCATTAAAGTTGATTTGCAGTGAACTTGAAATATGATACATTACTGATTACTTCCTGATGACCTCATAGCTGAATAGTGTATGGAAATTATTTAGTTTGAAGTTAACAATTAAAATGGAATTTCTTTATAGGAATGGGGCATGCCTTTCATTAAATAGCAGAAAACAAATAATTCAGTCGATATTCGTTCTTGCTTCATCGTTCATATGAATGCAGATGCCACTGTATTGAGGCCATTGGACATGTTAGGATGAAACAGTCAGAGGTCACGAAGTGCAACATAGCTTCAGTGTGTAAATCAGCTAGAAAGATGTGTCCGGCATCGAGTCATTGTCTCTGACGCCTCCCAGTTAGTGAGAGTGATGAGCTCTACAGCAGTTTGACGAGTCTAACTAACCAAACTGTTTTCTGCCACTCCCAAAATATAGAATTTGTAGATAATTGGCCCTCTTTCTGGATCAAGCCTGGCCTGTTGAGGAGTGACGGACTCCATCCTAGCTGGACGGATGCTGTCATCTGATCTACGAACAGACAGAGCCCAACTCCCCTATCTCCACAATGATAGGGGAGTTGGTGCAGGCTGTTTGCCAGCCAGCTCATCTTAGCTAGCAATGAGACCGTGTCTGAGTCTCGACCTAGGTTGGGCGAAACTAAACATGGCTGTGTTAGCCTTAACAATCTCACTGGAATAAAGACCTCCTCCATTCCTGCCATTATTGAAAGAGATTGTGATACCTCACATCTCAAAATAGGGCTGATTAATGTTAGATCCCTCACTTCCAAGGCTAACTAATTAATCACTGATCATAATATTGATGTGATTGGCCTGACTGAAACATGGCTTAATAAGCCAGATGATTTTACTGTGTTAAAAATGAGGCCTCAACTCCTGGTTACACTTAGTGACCATATCCCCCATACATCCTGCATAGGCAGAGGTGTTGCTAACATTTACGATAGCAAATTTCAATTTTACAAAGTTTTTGTCTTTTGAGTTTCTAGTCATGAAATATATGCAGCCTACTCAATCACTTTTTATAGATACTGTACAGGCCCCCTGGGCCATTTACAGGGTTCCTCACTGAGTTCCCTGAAAACCTATCAAATCTTGTAGTCATGGCAGATAATATTCGGTAAACTAGCCCTAGTGGTATTGTACCATATGTACGATGTTAGCAAGCTGATTCCGACGTTAGCTTGGCTGTTGTTGATATCTGCGTTTACTCACTGTTTGTCTTGTAATTTGCATTCTTCTATTGTGCATTTCACTCATCGCCAATTGTAACTGTTTAAATTGCTTATATTTAGAAGAACTGAGGTCGGGGCATTCGTATACTTTATTTGAAATTTACTCAGAAGTATGCTGGCATTATATGGTTCACATGGCATATCACTGCCGCTGCCTGGCTACTGTAAAACATTGAACTGGAATCCCACAGTACAAACACACTGGATTATGGCATAATGTTCACTACATTACAATATTCAATATAAGTTTCTGATTTGTGAAACGCAATAATTAACATTACTATTGAAATAGTTTTCTTGTCATTTGAGGTGACAGGCAAAGGTCTCCATGCAAACCATAACATTTAATAATCATGTTTATTTTAGGCTTCATTTTAAATAAGACTAAAAAATATGTTTTGTCTATCACTATATTTTGAATGTAATTTATTTTTGGTGAAGAACATTTTCTGGCCATAGAATGCAATTCTGTGGGCAAACACAAACTACATGGCTCATTTTCTAGATCAGAAATTAAACAAATGATACCGTACATAGTGTGAAAAGACACTTGTATATCTGGGGAATATACATTTATGTCAATAAATCACTCATTTGCAGATAATGAGATGTATGATCTAAATAATTAGCTAGCTTATAACCAGTCAGTGGATTCCCAATCAGTGTGATGAGGCTGCCATTGTAACTAAGACTATCTAGCTAACTAACTAAACGTTTGGTGTTGAAAATACATTTTTGGATGACACAAAACCTGTATAATGAATTGGCTAGCTAAAAGACTTAGCAGGAATATTTCCCAATAAGTAAGCTAGCTAGATAGACAGCCATTGTTGCTGTGGCTATCATATTTCTTATCAAATGTTGCCATATAAATAAATATACCCTTTTTGCCAAATGTACTGTGAATACAAGGGAAATTAAGGCTGGGTATTTTACGTGCACGAGCACCACAGATGTTATATAAATATTCATACACATAGCTCATATAAACAAAGACATTCTGTCGCAAGAACACATACACCCAGCCACAAGACTGACCCCCTCTATTGGTCGGATGCTCAGGATAAGGCCCTGCTGTGCACCAATGGGGCTTCTGCTCTGGCTAGAGCAAGGCCCGCCTCCAACCCTCCGACCAGTCAAGACTCCACCTACTTTATTCTATGTATAAAAATGAATGTAACTGTTGTATAAGGCCTCTTTTTCACCTGACTCCTTGCCGAGTTATGTGAACTAGGTCCGTGCACGTAAAACTGCGGGACAAGATATCTTTGACTCATTAAAACTGTCTTTTGTTACAACTGAAATCCACTCTGTCCAGCGTCCGTGATTTGGTCTCAACTCTCCAGTATTTAAACACTAACACAGACCACTCCAACCTGGATAGAATTCCACCACCCCGCCAGGTCCATTTAGAAATGAATGAATGTCTCAAATGAAATGAAAGGCCTTAAATTTCAAAAGATGTGTCTGTTCCTAAACCCCTCTAACTCGTTGTTAGACTGTTAGTCTGTGCACCTCTGTCAGAGAGAGGTGAAGTAGTGGTAGAGCTAGAGTCAGAGTTATGTTACCAGGTGACACTACTCACTGCAGCATTTGATATAACTTTGTTGAAAATATAAACACATATGTCACAGCAGAAATACTACATTGGGGAAGTCCAATTGATTATGAGATGTGGCATATACATTTTATGTGATGCATTTGGGTTGCGGGTTAACAATTGAACCTATAGACTTGACACTTAGCAGGATGAGTCAACCCAAGGTGTCAAAAACACTTCAAATTTGACATTTGGAGAAATTTGGATAAAAAACGTCTAATTCTGTAGTGAGACTTTGAGAGCTAGTTGGAAGAAATCAAAATACCTTCTATATTATTAATATAGAATAGAAGATGGGGGATGGATGTCATATGTATTTTTTGGATTCTCCCCATAATCGAGCATTTTGTTTACTACAACTGCAATCATCCTGCTGCAAGCAAGTACATGGTAACTATGGTTGTGGTAACTAAGTACATGGTTACTCTACCAAATTCAACATCCTATTCAGAGAGAAAAACTAAAAGTGGTTATGATTCTTATTCAACCACCATGCATTCATTGCCATTTTCTCCCATTTGTGTAACGAGAGCTTTTACACAGACCACTGTTATCTTGTAAAAGGTGGTGGATTTTATGCCTAAATCCCACTGTCTCCTAGCAAATGTATCAAACCAATCACAAATCTAACATAATCTAGCCCAGAGAACTAGCACGTAGCCAGTTTGCATCCAGGCACTGGACACCACAAGAGATGTTGCCCAGACTCTTACTGGTGTTGCCACTTAATGTGCCCGGTTACATTTCTGTCTTCAAGATGTTTGTGGTTGCAAAGAATTTGATGGGAAATATATAATTCTTCACATTTGAGATCAGTTTAGGTGTCACATGAGCTGGCCAGCCATGGTTGGTAGAAAAATTGTTTTGAGGGCAATGCACGCCAGCAATTTCCAGATTACATTTTGGTTGTTGAATAGCCTGCACATGGTGCAGTCCAGTTCCATGCTGTCTTTGTCTCTAGTAACTGCCTGAGGGGAGGACTGATGGTGGAGTGGGCCTATTGAGGACAGTTCTGGGAGATTCAGGATTGCATTGACATTGAAGAGGTGCAATTCTTATGACATGTGAAGGCCACCTGTCTTTATTACATTTCTTGTCAATGAGTGTCAGGTTGTGTTGGTTGATTTTAGTGAACACCTGCACGTCATGTGTGGTGTCATCCTCCCCATACACCATAATGTAATGAAGTCAACACATAAGGCAACTCCAGGGCAGACAGCCAGGATGGTGGACATGAGTGTCTGGAAGAAGCAATGTGCCAGCTCAACCCGAACAGGAACCTCCCAATATGCATTCCAAATGCAATCAGCCAGTGGAAGGTCATGTTGAATCCAGGCAGATGTATTGGACTAGCAATGAATCAATGTTCACTTCTAAATGATGAGGTGACTTTAGAGCCCAATCTGGAGGTGCAGTAGGGACCAAGTTGTAGAGCTAGGGAGAGGGTGTCAGAAGCCAGGGTTGGATTCTCTTTCCTTTCATTGATCCTCAGAGAGGCTTGTGACTTGGAATGGTTGGTGTTGCCTTTTTACATATCCAGACAAAGGTGTTTGAGTGTGCATATGGTGGGCATGTTTAACATAATTACAGTATGTTTTTCTTTCTTTTTACTATTTACTACATTGATGTCTTCACTACTATTGTACAAACTATGAAATAACACATACGGAATCATGGAGTGACCAAAAGTCTTAAACAAATCAAAATATATTTAGAAAGTCTTCAAAGTAGCCACCTTTGTGATGTTGTGACAAGGTAGGGGCGATATACAGAATATTTACCTATTTGGTAAAAGACCAAGTCCATATTATGGCAAGAACAGCTCAAATAAGCAAAGAGAAACGACATGAGGTCGTAAAACCATCAAGTGCTATGATTGAAACTGGCTCTCAAGAGGATCGCCACAAGAAAGGAAGACCCAGAGTTACCTCTGCTGAAGAGGATAAGTTCATTAGAGTTCCCTGCACCTCAGATTGCAGCCCAAATAAATGCTTCCACAGAGTTCAAGTAAACAGACACATCTCAACATCAACTCTTCAGAGGAGACTTTGTGAATCAGGCCTTCATGGTTGAATTGCTGCAAAGGAACCACTACTAAAGGACACCAATAATAAATAAGAAGATAATAATGAAGCTGGTTGAGAGAATGCCAAGAGTGTGCAAAGCTTTCAAGGCTAATTTGTATATTTTGTATATTCTTTGTATATTCATTTGGAATTTGGGTAGGATGATAGTTTGTTTGATATTAACTGTGGGGGGTTGGCATTAATTATGGACTAGGGTACCCCAGCAGGGAGCAGAGAGTGGACAGAACCTGTGAGGGTGACCTCCAGTTACTTAGAGAAGTTAGTTAGTGTAGATAGGTCTTAGACTATGACTAAGAAGCATTGGTTGTGGGTCATAGCACACTCATATACATTTGAAGATGATCCCTGGGTTTGAGATGGACAGTTAAAGGTTGCAGAGGAGGTGGAGCTGATTAAGCATGGTGCTCAAAGACCACTATCTCACAGTCACCGTAAACAATCACATACAGGAGGTTTTACCATTCTAAGGTGCCACTTGTTTTAATATAAAATATATTTTGATTTTTTAACACCTTTGGCCACTACATGATTCCATAGGTGTTATTTCATAGTTTTGATGTCTTCACTATTTTTCTACAATGTAGATAATAGTACAAATAAAGAAAAACCCTTGAATGAGTAGGTACTTACTGTATATTAATATTATTGTCACTGCATGGTTGGAAAGATTGTCACTGTTTCTTCTTCTAATTGTGTTATTGACTGTACGCTTGTTGATTCCATGTGTTCACAGCTTTCACAAACAACTGGTTCTCCAGGAGGCACTGGAGGACTTGTTAGGACATGACGACATACTCTTGAGCAGAACTGGAGAAAACAAGGATTTTTGTTGAAGTAGTCAAACACAAACCGATTCAGCAGGTCATGAAATGTATCATTGGCCAGGGCCTAGAACACCAGAAACTCATAGTGTTGAAGGCTGTCTTCTACAAATTTTCTTCCCGTATCCGAACTAGGTGGTAGGTGTTCCAAAGGTCGATATTTAGAAAAGATGGTTGCCCCCTGGAATGGTTCAAAAGCCGAGGAGAGGAGTGGTAAAGGGTAACTATTCTTTACAGTGATGTCATTGAGGCCCCGGTAGTCAGTACATAGACGCAGGATCTTGTCCTTCTTTTCCACAAAGAATATACCTGTGCTGGCAGGGGAGAAAGAAGGATGAATGCTCCCAGCAGCCAGAGAGTCCTCAGTGTACTCCTCCATGGCCTTGGTCTCAGGGCCAGACAGGGAATATAGCTGCCTACAAGGCGGTGTGGTGCCCGTGAGGAGGTCAATGGCGCAATCGTAGAGACAATGTGGAGAAAGGCATGTGGCGCGAGTCTTACTGAAAACTGCCAGGAGGTCCTGGTTCTCCGCGGGTACGGCAGAGAAATCCGAGGCTTTTCCAGAGCCTGCACGAGGATGTCCCGCTGCAGGTTGTTCTGCATTAAGGCAATGCTAGGTGCGTACATGGGAATGGAGAGGAGTTGTGTGGAGATACCCACCTCAGATGCTAGAGTAGCAGCCTCGTCAGCCCCAGAGTCAATGTTCACCTGCAGAGAAACAGCAGGGAGTTAGAAGTTAGAACTCCCGCTATGGTACACCAGCGTACTCGTACCTACAGTGGTTTGTCCTTTGAAAGTTGCACTGTACTGCGGCAGTGTACTGCGCAGCTTGCATGTTGCCACAGATATCTATGGACGTTATTTAAGTGTGAACCACTGGTACCATTAATGCTAGTGCTAGTTTGACCACCAGAGGGCATCTTTCAGAAGTGTTTGATAGCCTTCAATATAGTGGCTGTACTATAGAGAATGCAGGCACGTCGGAGAACCGGGAGTAGGCTGTTCTTGTAAATAAGAATTTGCTCTTAACTGATTCCATGTGTGTTATTTCATCGTTATGATATCTTCACTATTATTCTGCAATGAAGACAGTGAAAATAAAGAAAAACCCTGGAACCCTGGAATGTGTGTCCAAACTTTTGACTGGTACTTGCTTAATTAATTTGATTAATATTTTAGGGTTTCTATTCCAAGAAAAACAAAAACACTCTGGGTTTCCGTTAGGATGGGAAAATATGGTGCTGTACAACGCGTTGGTTGGGCTATTAAGTTAAAGAATCCCTGTGTCGCGTGGGCACGCAGGAGACCAGGGTTCAATTCCCCGACGGGGAGGAGTAGGCTGTGCTTATAAATAAGAATTTGTTCTTAAATGACTTGCCTAATTGAATAAAGCTTACACTGAGAACCTAACATTTCTACACACAAATTGTGTAAATGTAGTCTAACCAATACCCAAATGGAGATTAGTGAAAATAAAAATCTAATTGCTTGTCTCAGAGCGCTAAAATAGTTGTACCACTATTGCTTCAAATCCTATTGCTTCTAACTTCAAATCAAAATCAAAGAAAATTGTATTTAGTCACATGTTCCGAATTACAACAGGGATTTAGAAAATGTTTCACATTTATTGAAAATGATTCACACCTGAGTCAATACTTTGTATATCACCTTTGGCAGCGATTACATCTGTGAGACTTTCTGGCCCATTATTCTTTAAAAAACTATTCTCCCAAGCACTGTCAGTTTGTTGTTGCATAGATTTTCAAGTAGATTTAAGTCAAAACTGTAACTCCGCCACTCAGTAACCTTCACTGTTTTCTTGGAAAGGAACTCCAGTGTAGATCTGGCCTTGTGTTTTAGGTTTTTGTCCTGCTGAAAAGTGAATTGTGACCCAATTCAAGAAGCTATGTGTATGTTGCAAGGCACAACGTCACAGTAGAGACATTTGAACGTATTTTATTTATTTTTCAAAATGCGGTTTTTGGCAGAAATGCCTTCTCAAACATTTGAACTTTCATGTGCCTTAATATCACACTTGTATGCCATCTGTAAATACGAATACAATTCTTAAATACGAGTTAGCGGGGTTGCCACTTTTCCCATGGCTGAACCAAATGGGCTCATAATTATATTTTTCTTTATTCATATTTACAGTTGGCAAACACATTTGTAATTAAGGCACATAAAAGTTACATGTTCCAGAAGGCATTTCTGCCAAAAAGCACATTTTGATAAAAATAACTAAAGTTTAATTTAAAATGGCTCTTCTATGAAATAGTGATGCGCAACATATGCCTAGTTTCCTCAAACGGGTCACATATGTACTTTTAACAATGAAAATGTTCATCATTTGGTAATCAACTTCCAGGGTCCCTTTGAGAGCTGTACTCTGGACAAAGCTTTTCAACTTCTTCTACAGTTGGCAGAGGTTCTAATGTAGTGTGTAGAAATAAAGCCAGCCCACTGGCAATGGAATCAGTTATTTCCCAGTCATGAATTAATGCATGAACCAATCACTGCATTCAGTAACTGGGTTGTTCAAACGGACCTTTTCTGAATGGTTAGTTCTTGTTGTGTATTTGTGTATTGGGTTACATAGTTTTGGTTGTTTATTTCAAGCAAGCTCACATAACCACAATGTAAATGTTTCTGATGATCTCCAAATAAAATATGTTATCAATGTCAAGGCTCTTGATTTTCCAGAAGAAGAACTCCTTGGCTTTGTATGCTCTCAGCTCCAGCAAGGTAAATTTGCTCTATATAGCAAGAGGCCCATGTTCTCGCATATTTGGTGATAGTTGGTGATAAAGATGTTTACCTAAACCAGTGAGTATTGCTAACAAAACCTTTTCCAGACTACTACATTTTAAAATTATTATCATGGTAGGTAGGGGGGAAGTTGTTCATCAGTTAATGTTCTCTAATCATAGGAAAGCTGCTGCAAATATAGGCCATTTACATTTGAGAACCTGTAGCTGCAGGTATTTTTACAGGCCAGCCTCTTAAACATGCAAATAAAACTTTAAAGGCCTGCTCCAGGCAGCAATCCAGGTTTCCTCACTCGCTCCGAGTGAGGAAAAAAAATATTAAAAAAGTTATATTGTAGTACTATTTGCAGGGGAGGGAATTAAACCTGGATTGCTGGGGTGAAAAGCAAATACATGTTTTATATTTAAATAATAATCATTAAAGCAGAAGCTAGACGATTATCTATTATTATAATTTGTTTGTACTCATTGCTCCAAAAGGATTGACTTACTTGGTGGGAATTGTAACGTGGCTTAAATAGCAAGGATTCTAATGGGAAAGCACATCTCTGTGCTTTGACTTCTCAGCCCCATCACACGTCTGGGCTGAGCGAAATGTGAAATGTGGCATCTGACTAAATGGAGAATCCCCATGCTGTTGCTCCCAATTTTTTTTTAATTTTATTTTTACATAATGTAAAGAATCATCAAAGAGAAATGTGAAAATGGTCTGAACAGCCTCTTGGCTCCTTCCCAATTTGGAGGACAGCACAGTGTTGAGCCAAATGGCATCGTCCAGGGAACTGACTGCGCATTCCAGCCCTTCCCGCCACTAACTTGAATCTCGAAATTTAGTTGAACCACTCAAATTATCTTTAGATTCTAACTTGCTGCAACTCAGGTTCGTGCCGCTTGCCTATTGAACAGTTACTCTTGTCGTCATTTGACCTTTAAACGGTAGTCTTTTTTTTTCGCGAGTACACGCCCTCCAAAGACAGGAGATAACAACTTTGACACTCCCCTCTACCGGGACACTGGAAACGGAGACCAATACTCTGTGATTGAGTGAGTTCCCATTAAAATACAAAGAGGATTTTCATTCATCCTGTGATGAAATAAAACACTTTTAAAGCTATATTAAACCGATTAAAAATAGAGATCACATAAAAAAAGGTGAGAAGGTATAACATAAGACATGTTGTCTTATCGATCTAAGTTTTATTATCCAAGCGATACATAGGCGACGGGCAGAGTAGCGGGGCTAAGTTGACTAAAAATAAATACCAAATCATATAGAGACTGGTAGTACTAGTGCTTAATAACAACTCAATGATCAGTTAGTGGTGAAACAAAGAGTCTAGAGGATAAACGTGGGGTTCACACATCCCAGCTAGAGCTAGACCGTTGAGAGTGACAAGGCAAAAGAGAGGCAGAGCGAGATAACCTGAAGTATCTATAGTGCCCTGTCCAATCCAGGGAACGGGACGCTAAAACCACCTCTAGCAGCCCGCTGCCGGCCAAAGGGCGGGGCTGAAGGTTTCGTAATCGCGACAAGGGTTTGTGCTCGTGTAGCCGGTGCTATACTACACCGCTGTAACTCTGCGTTGTGTGTGGTTGATAGAGACCATAAACGTGGACTTTGGAGATCAGGTAGTTTTAATCAAGCAGAACTGACTCTCTGCATCTTGCATCTGCATCCAAAAGGAAATAAAACATTTGTAGAGCACATCTGTTCTGAGAATCGTCGCCTCTTTCTCTCTCAGTGCATCAAAATGATTTTCGGAATACAAAAATTAATACACTCTCTCCTTATTATACATAACATATTTTACATTGATAAAACCACATACCTGCATCCAAAAGGAAATAAAACATTTGTAGAGCACATCTGTTCTGAGAATCGTCGCCTCTTTCTACAACAGATGCACAATAGGAGGGACTGGGATCATTCGAGGAGCTAGCCATCGTTCACACATACAATAGCCTGCTAATACCTTAGCTAGCTATTAACCACATGTTGAATTCAGAATGTTGATATCATCCTAAAAAGTACAATTACAAGTGCATCTTAACAATACCATCCACTTATGAGTAACCTCTAAATATACATCATTATTCATGAACAAAACATTGTGTGCATGACTTTGTACTTAAAAGAATCAAACTTTTCTGAAGACAGAAAAAGCGTGCCTACCTCTCTCAGTGCATCAAAATGATTTGAGCACGAGCACGCCGGGCAAAACGCAAGTACACACTCCCCTTCTCCCAGGATGCAGGCATGCATAACAAATCAACACAACATATTGATATATGAACCTGGTGAAATTCACATAGTACTTTAACAACTGTTACACTCGCTGCTCACTAGCAAGCAAACAGGGTGCGTCCTAAGGATATTAGACAATGTTCCCATTTAGGTCCCTTTTAGGGTTATCCCACTGACGTACTGAGAACTTTCTAGGAACTTTAAAACATTACATTAACCTCAGGACCATAAGGGGATGTTTAAGTACAGGTTCCGATTTGGTTGCAGTATAGCGTTACTAAAAGGTATTTTAATGTCCAGTAGGGGAAGTTACAAATAGGTTCCTATTTGGTTCTTATAGGATGTTATCTTTGAGACATTTACAAAAAGTCCAGTACAGGTCCTGGTGTACTACCAACAGAAAGTTACAATAAGTTACAATAATAATATTTGAATATAAGGGAATGACCTTGTTTGGCTCTGACAGGATGTTCTCGTAATGACATCCATAACCACACAGCGATGTTCTATATTTATATATATATATATATTCTATATATTTCTGCCACAAGAACGTTACGTCATGGTCCCCAAAAGGGGTTTGTGTAGTTCCCGGGAAATTCTGGGTTGTCATGTTAAATATTTTTGGGACGTTCTCGAATATTTGGTGTGTTAAATGATGATCACATTTTGTAAATAGTAGATCTTTAGGAATACACTGTTTGTACATATTTATAAATACTTCTTCTTTTTTTTGTATTTTGTGTTCTCTGGAGGATTTTTGTCTAGTTCTATGTAATTTAGAGGAGCATTTACATCGGTGTCCATTATCTTAATGAGTAATGAATGTTTGCAGGTCTTCATCTCATCACTTCTTCATTGGTGTTACTTGGACACCAGGTGAGGACCATGTCAGGACTTTTTAAGACTGTTTTCGGGATATATATTTTAACAGTCGTTAGGAAAATTTGGAGCATTAGGAATACCAGAAAAATATATTTTTAAAATTGAAATAAAGCCTATATGAATCCTATTAACTTTGGAAGCACATCTCCTGAAGAAGATATAACTTTTACTTTCTTTCTGTGCCCCCAAATGTTTGCATATACTGATACAATTACCAGGATGTAGGGCTGCAAGATATGGGCAATTGTTTTTAATACCAAATATTGCAATTTGACTTATGATATACACATATACTCTGAGTGTAGAAAACATTAGGAACTTTCCTAATATTGAGTTCCCTGTTGCCCTCAGAACAGCCTCAATTCCTTGGGGAATGGACTCTACGAGGTCTCGATAGCACAGGAATGGTGGCCCATGTTGACTCCAATGCGTCCCACAGTTGTATCAAGTTGGCTGGATGTCCTTTGTGGGTGGTGGACCATTCTTGATACACACAGGAAACTGTTGAGCGGGAAAAACCCAGCAGCGTTGCAGTTCTTGACACACTCAAACCAGTGCGCAGGCACCTACTACCATACCCTGTTCAAGGACACTTAAAAATGTTGCCTTGCCCATTCACCGTGTGGATGGCACACATACACAATCCATGTATCAATTGTCTCAAAAGCCTTTAAAATCCTTCTCTAACCTGTCTCCTTCCCTTTATCTACACAGATAACAAGTGACATCAATAAGGGATCATAGCGTTCACCTGGATTCGACTGTCATGGAAAAATCTGGTTTTCCCAATGTTTTGTACACTCAGTGTAAATATAACGATTATTCAAATTATATGGTTGGTGTTGTTTGGCATGACAACAAATGAAATAGCCAGGTAGAATTTATGACAGGTTGGGGAACCAATGTGTTGGTCAGTGTTTCCCAGGGGACCCGAAATCACATTTGAATAGATGTTGCATTTAGACAAATATTTCAGAATAGGCTAATTGATACAGAACATGTAATTGCAGAAAAAACATGCTGATCTACACTACCTTTGAATATAGCTAAATGGCATTACGGTTAACATTATTTTTGGGCACATGCAAGCTTCCTTAGACTAACTAACTTGCGTTTTGCACAGAGCAAGATACACAAGCTAATACAAGCTAGATACACAAGCTAATAGAGAAAACATATGGATTCATATTTAGAAACAACGTGGAGGAAATATATTTCCGAAGAACAGAATATCATACTCTGAGTTATCCATAAATTAGGGTCTGATCTGGCTATGCCATATGGATGTGGGCTATACTAGTTTATTTAACAGCCAAGATTTGGTTAGAATTCCTTGGCATTATTTTATAGTATGAAAAATACAATTGAACATGTGCAGGGGTGTGTAGGGGACATCTGAGAATGGTACAGACTTTTGTGGGGCTGGAGAAAGATCAGCATACTCCAAATCCAGAGGTTGTGAACTCACAACCTCTGGATTTGGAGTATGCTGACCTTTCTGCAGCTCCAAAAAAGTCAGAACCGTTCTCAGAAGTTCCCTACACATCTCTACACTTAGCAAAAGCTTGCCATCGGCACTGCTATTTCAGTTGTCAGGATGACTATTCTCTCATCATTAATTTGACTTATTTCAGCAATTTGGAGATTTTGTATAGCTGTCTTATGTTGGTGTGGCACATTGCTCTGTAATTATTTTACTACTATTATCATTATGATAAAATACTTTTTATTGAGTGCATTTTTAACAGAGCTAAGATTTTCTTTGAAGTGCAAAGTGTAGCTTACAGCAGTCATTGCGGTGAACCAAGATCTTGTGAGTAATACTTACTATTCGGAGAACGTCCTAAATTTATCCTCAGGGGCGTCCCAGGAACAAACCGGGAAGTAGACAAAACCTCCACAAGACCATGACACAACATCCTGGCGACTTTAGGCAACCATTTCATGACGTCCTAACGACACATTTTTGTTTTTATTGTATGAAACCATGCCACTAGGAGCAGGGTGAGTCTCTCACTTGTGAACGAGTTGGCAGAGTAAATCATAAATCATATTATTTCATCTAACATCTAACCTCTTTCTTTCTAGGAACATGAGGGGCCACCAGGACAAAAGGTAGCATTGATTTAATCTTCTATAACCATTTCTAAACCAGCAAATTTTCTCCCATAGGTAAATTGGATTGGAAAATAATGTATTCAGATATTTGTTTCCTTATCTTGTAAGCAGTCTATAGACTGCTCTTAATCTCTCATTGACAGATTCTGCACATAATCTGAAGAATCTGTCGTGACGGGATGGAAATAACAAGGAGTAGTAGTTCCGGTGTTAAAATTTTCGTCACTCACTGATTATTTGGAAGTACCAGGATTGTACGAAGGCAGTGCTTTGACTGCTTCACGCATGTGCTAAAATTAGCTTTGGCTGACAGTTTCCATTTGCGAGGGTGGAGATATCACATACCGGAACACCCAATTTGGATCACGTATGGACCCAGAAATTAATCACACAGCTGTCAAGCATGTGCGTACTGTGGTGAAGTCAGGTGCAGGAGAACAGAGAATTGTGAACAGGAGCAAACTTTATTAATGCAGGAGAGATATACAGATGGACGCAGCCGCTTCAAAAACCTCCTCCAGCCAACAAGGTAAAGTGTAAAGCACGCACAAATGTCACACAACATAAATGTATAGCAATTACAAATAAGCTTTGTGAAAACACACAGAAAATAACAAATGCTTAGCTTAGTGCGTACAACACGTAACACACAAAATAATTACACACAAAGACATGTAATGTAATGTAATGTGATTAGGGAATGCAAACCAGGTGTGAATTGGAACAAGACAAAACCAATGGAAAATTGAAGAATGGAGTGGCGATGGCTAGAAAGCCGGTGACGTTGACCGCCGAACGCTGCCCGAACAAGGAGAGGTGCCGACTTCGGCAGAAGCCATGACAGTACCCCCCCTTGACGTGAGTCTCCAGCGGCGTGCCGACACCGGCCTCGGGGATGAGCCGAGCATCTCTCCTCCGGACCGTGCCCCTCCCACTCTACAAGATACTGAAGACCCCCTTCCCGACGCCTCGAATCCAAGATGGATCGGACGAAGTACGCCAGAGGTACCTCCCTTATCTCAGACTCCTGGAGCGGACCGACCACCACCGGCCTGAGGAGAGACACATGGAACGAGGGGTTAATATGGTAATCAGTGTGAAGCTGTAACCTGTAACATAACTCGTTCACTCTCCTCAGGGCAGGCGAACACCGGGGCTACACTGCGGTGACGGTCCGTGCTTGGTCTTTTGACGTAGCGAGCCCCACTGAAGGTGACCATGGGCGACCTCCCATGTTTCTTCCGCGCGTCTGAAACAAGCAACAAGCAGGAGCCTCAGTCTGACTCTGATGCCACGGTACCAGAACCGGCTGGTACCCCAATACACACTGAAAGGGGGAAAGGTTAGTGGAGGAGTGGCAGAGCCATCTCTGCCCAGGGTACGAACGCCGCCCACTCCCCCGGCTGGTCCTGGCAATAGGACCGCTGAAACCGTCCCACAATGATCCACAATGACCAGGATCGTGGTGTTACCCTGCGAAAGAGGAAGATCCGTCAGAAAATCCACCGACAGGTGTGACCAAGGCTGTTGTGGAACGGGTAAGGGATGTAGCTTACCTCTGGGCAGGTGTCTAGGAACCTTACACTGGGCGCACACACCGAGCAGGAGGAAACATAAACCCTCACGTCACTTGGCCAAGGTGGGACACCTGTACTTCCCAGTCAGACAGCGCACCCACCGATCCCCGGATGACCTGAGGAAGGAGATGTGTAGATCAACTGGTCACGGACAGCAGACGGAACGTACCAACGACCACTGGAGTGGAGCGGGCTCAGTACGCAACGCCTGCTCTATGTCCGTGTCAAAACCGGCGCTACCAGGAAGGAGGCCGGGAGAATGGGAGTCTGTTCCATGGGCCGCTCCTCAGTGTCATACAACCGGGACAGTGCGTCTGCCTTTACATTCTGGGAACCAGGTCTGTAAGGACAGGGTAAACACAAAACGGGTGAAGAATATGGCCCACCTTGCCTGACGAGGATTCAGTCTCCTCGCTGTCCGGATGTACTTCAGGTTGCTGCGGTGGTCAGTCCAGATGGGACTGAAGGGTCCAGATGGGACAGAAGGGTGTTTAGCCCCCTCAAGCCAATGTCTCCATGCCTTCAAAAGCCAACAGCTCCAGGTCCCCCACATCATAGTTCCGCTCCGCCGGGCTGAGCTTCTTTGAGAAGAAAGCACAGGGGTTGAGCTTTAGTGGCTAGCCCGAGCGCTGGCCAAAAGCCCAGATAAATCTCCAATAGTAATTGGCAAACCCTAAAAATCGCTGCACCTCCTTTACCGTGGTGGGAGTCGGCCAATTTCGCACGGCTGCAATGCGGTCACTCTCCATCTCCACCCCTGATGTGGAAATGCGATAACCTCAGAAGGAGACGGCCTGCTGAAAGAACAGGCATTTCTTAGCCTTTGACGTACAGGTCATGCTCCATTCACCTTTATTTAACCTGGTAGGCTAGTTGAGAACAAGTTCTCATTTGCAACTACGACCTAGCCAAGATAAAGCATTGCAATTCTACACATACAACAACACAGAGTTACACATGGAATAAACAATAATACAGTAGAACAAAATAAAACAAATGTCTATATACAGTGAGTGCAAATGAGGTAAGTTAAGGAAATAAATAGGCCATGGTGGCGAAGTAACTACAATATAGCAATTGAACACTAGAATGGTAGATCGGCAGAAGATGAATGTGTGGCGACGAGTATGAAGCGAGGGCCAACCAACGAGAGCGTACAGGTCGCAATGGTGGGTAGTGTATGGGGCTTTGGTGACAAAACGGATGGCACTGTGATAGACTCATCCAGTTTGTTGAGTGGAGTGTTAGAGGCTATTTTATAGATGACATCACCAAAGTCGAGGATCGGTAGGATGGTCAGTTTTACGAGGGTATGTTTGGCAGCATGAGTGAAGGATGCTTTGTTGAGATATAGGAAGCCGATTCTAGATTTAATTTTGAATCTTATCCTCTCTCTAGGATTATGTGGTACTCTAGCGTCCCGTCCCACCTGGTCAAAAGCCAGGGAAAATGCAGCACCAAATTCAAATAAATTACTATAAATATCAAACTTTCATTAAATCACACATGCAAGATGGACGAACGAAGTACGCCAGAGGCAATCATTTGTGAAACCAAGGCTGTCGAGTCTGCAATAAGAATGTTGTGATTGACAGAGTCAAAAGCCTTGGCCAGGTCGATGAATACGGCTGCACAGTAATGTCTCTTATTGATGGCGGTTATGATGTGGTGTAGGACCTTGAGCATGCCTGAGGTGCAACCATGATCAGCTCTGAAACCAGATTGCGGAGAAGGTACGGTGGGATTCGAAATGGTCGGTATTCTGTTTGTTAACTTGGCTTTCGAAGACCTTAGAAAGACATGTAGGATAGATATAGGTCTGTAGCAGAGCGGGTCTAGAGTGTCACCCCATTTGAAGAGGGGGATGACCGCGGCAGCTTTCCAATCTTTGGGAATCTCAGGAGAGGTTGAACAGGCTAGTAATAGGGGTTGCAAAAAATCTGGGCAGATAATTTTAGAAAAAGAGGGTCTAGATTGTCTAGCCCAGCTGATTTGTATGGGTCCAGATTATGCAGCTCTTTCGGAACATCAGCTATCTGGATTTGGGTGAAGGAGAGATTGTGGGGGCTATGGCGGGTTGCTGTGGAGAGTGCCGGGCAGTTGACCGGGGTGGGGGTAGCCAGGTGGAAAGCATGGCCAGCCGTAGAGAAATGCTTATTGAAATTTTCAATTATAGTGGATGTATATCGGTGGTAAAAGTGTTTCCTAGCCTCAGAGCAGTGGGCAGCTCAGAGGAGGTGCTCTTATTCTCCATGGACTTTACAGTGTCCCAGAACTTTTTTGAGTTAGTACTACAGGATGCAGATTTCTGTTTTGAAAATGCTAGCCTTAGCTTTTCTAACTGCCTGTGTATATTTGTTCCTAACTTCCCTGAAAAGTTGCATATCACGGGGGCTATTCAATGCTAATGCAGGATGTTTTTGGCTGGTCAAGGGCAGACAGGTCTGGAGTGAACCAAGGACTATATCTATTCCTAGTTAAAAAAAAAAAATGAATTGGGCATGCTTATTTAAGATGGTGAGGAAGGCACTTTGAAAGAATAGCCAGGCATCATCTACTGACGGGATGAGGTCAATGTCATTCCAGGATACCCCGGCCTGGTCGATTAGAAAGGCCTGCTCGCAGAAGTGTTTTAGGGAGCGTTTGACAGTGCAGGCATGGTCAGCAGGCATGGTCGTTTGGTCGCAGACCCATTACAGATGCAGGCAATGAGGCAGTGATCGCTGAGATCTTGATTGAAAACAGCAGAGGTGTATTTGGAGGGCGAGTTAGTTAGGATGACATCTATGAAGGTGCCCGTGTTTACTGATTTGGGGTTGTACCCGGTAGGTTTATTGATAATTTGTGTGAGATTGAGGGCATCAAGCTTAGATTGTAGGATGGCCGGGGTGTTTAAGTCCCAGTTTAGGTCACCTAGTAGCACGAGCTCAGAAGATAGATGGGGGGGAAATCAATTAACATATGGTATCGAGGGCACAGCTGGGGGCAGAGGGAGGTCTATAGCAAGCGGCAACAGTGAGAGACTTGTTTCTGGAAAGGTGCATTTTTAGAAGTAGTCACCTGCCACCTTTGGCAGTTCTATCTTGGCGGAAAATGTTATAGTTATCGATGGAGATTTCAGGGTTTTTGGTGGTTTTCCTAAGCCAGGATTCAGACATGGCTAAGACATCTGGGTTGGCAGAGTGTGCTAAAGCAGTGAGTAAAACAAACTTAGGGAGTAGGCTTCTAATGTTAACATGCACCAAGGCTTTTATGGTTACAGAAGTCCACAAATGATAGCACCTGGGGAGTGGAGCTAGTTACTGCAGGACCTGGATTAACCTCCACATCACCAGAGGAACAGAGTAGAAGTAGGATAAGGTTACGGCTAAAGGCTATACGAACTGGCCGTCAAGCACGTTCGGAACAGAGAGTAAAAGGAGCAGGTTTCTGGGCACGATAGCATAGATTCAAGGCATAGTGTACAGACAAAGGTATGGTAGGCTGTGAGTACAATTGGAGGTAGACCTAGGCATTGAGTAAGGATGAGAGAGATATTGTCTCTAGAGATGTTTAAACCAGGTGATGTCATCGCATATTTAGGAGGTGGAGCAACATGGTTGGTTAAGGAATATTGAGCAGGGGCAGGCTCTACAGTGAAATAAGACAGTAATCACTAACCAGGACAGTAATGGACGAGGCATTAAAGAGAGGCATGCGTAGCCAAGTGAACATATGGGTCCAGTGAGTGGTTGGGCTGACTGGGGACATGGCGATTCAGACAGTTAGCAGGCCGATGCTAACAAGCTAACAATTAGTAGGCCGGGGCTAAACAAGCTTGCAGTTAGTAGACCGGGGCAAGCAAGCAGTTAGCAGGGGCTAGCAGTTAGCAGACTGGGCAGGCAAACTAGCAGTTAGCAGACAGGGTTAGCAAAGCAAGCAGTTAGCAGGGGTTAGCAGTTAGCGGACCGGGGCAGGCAGGCAAGCCAGCAGTTTAGCAGACCGGGCAGACAAGCTAGCAGTTAGCAGACTGGGTTAGCAAGCAAGCAGATAGCAGGGGCTAGCAAGTTAGCCTTTGGGGGACGTCGCAATAGGGGTAAGTCTGTTTTTGCCTCTTCTTGCGGTGACGTTGATAGACCAGTCATGGAATTAGTAGGGTTCCAATTAGCTCTAGGTAGCTAGCAGGCCTAGCAGGTTAGCAGAATGGGCCTTCAGCCTGAGGGGCCTGTTGGAATCCTCGGGCAGATGATGTCGGTATTCCAGCCGTAGAGGATCGGTGGGGTTCCGTGCCCCGTACCAGCAGTAGAATGGGTCCGGATATTGTAGCCCAGGAGTAGGCTTCGGTGGCAGCACAGGAGCCCTAGCCGGGCTAGCTTAAGGCTAATTGGTGCTTGCTCCGGGATGGAAACGCTAGCCGGGATTGCGGTTAGCTAGTTGCGAAGATCCAGATGAAAATGTTCAGTTTGCGGTAGGAATCCGGGGATATGGGGGAGGGGATTAAAATAAATAAATAATAGGTCCGTTATGCTCTCGTTAGAGTCACGTTGTTCGAACTGGGGAGAGCTTTTACCTTGCGCACCAAGGACACATGCTCGGCGCGTGTAGCGGTGTATATCAGAATGTCATCGATATACACCACTACACCCTGCCCATGCAGGTCCCTGAAAATCTTGTCTACAAAGGATTGGAAGACTGATGGAGCATTCATAAACCCATACGGCATGACAAGGTACTCATAATGCCCTGAGGTGGTACCAAACGCCGTCTTCCGTTCGTCTCCCTCCCGGATACGCACCAGGTTGTACGCACTCCTGAGATCCAGTTTAGTGAAGAAGCGCGTGCATTGACTCAATCGCCGTGGCGATAAGAGGTAGCAGGTAACTGTACTTCACCGTGATTTAGTTGAGACCTCGACAGTCAATGCATGGGCACAGACCTCCATCCTTCTTCTTCACAAAAAATAAACTTGAGGAGACGGGTGAAGTAGAGGACCGAATATACCCTTGACAAAGGTATTCAGAGACATATGTCTCCATAGCCTCTGTCTCAGGGGATACACGTGACTCCTGGGAAGTGCAGCGTCTACCAGGAGATTTATCGCACAATCCCCCCGTCGATGAGGTGGTAATTGAGTCGCCTTCTTCTTACAGAAAACCATCCCCATGACCAGAGAGATGGTGGCTTCTCTGATTAGCCCGGACCCTAATGGTCGACTATCCAGAGCGTGCACCGGAAAATGTCTAACCACAGGAATAATGGGGATCCCTAAACTAAGGGCGAACGCTCTGTCTATAAAATTCCCAGCTGCGCCAGAATCGACGAGTGCCTTTACAATGGGAATGCGGGGAAAACTCAGGATAACAAACAGGTAAAACAGGTTGAAAAGAGAGGATTCTGGATGAGAGTGGTGCAGACTCACCTGGGGTGACGCCAGAGTGCCGTGCCTGCTGCCTCGACTCCTTAAGGGACTAACCCGGTACAGACCGGCAGTATGCCCACTGCAGCCACAGATGGTGCACTTGAAGGCCTCCCTACGTGCAGCCCCTCCCAGCTCCATGGGCACGGGAGTGCTGTAAAATGGAACCGACAGAGCCCCCTCTGGACGTCCATGGGTAGCCAGCAGGTTATCCAACCGGATGGACAGATCCACCAGTTGGTCAAAGGTGATGGTGGCATCCCTGCAGGCCAACTCTCATCAGACGTCCTCGCGCAGGCTGCATCGGTAGTGGTCAATGAGGGCCCTGTCACGGTAGTGGTCGATGAGGGCCCTGTCGTTCCATCCCTCTCCTGCAGCCAAGGTCCGGAATTCCCCAAAAACTCTTGTGCGCTCCTCGTCCCCTGCCTCAAATGGAAAAGCCGTTCCCCCGGCGCTCTCCCTTCCGGTGGATGGTCGAAGACAACCTGGAAGCGGCGGTGTTAGTGTAATTTCATAATTCCTATTAATTGTGCATTCATTAAATCACTGTCTATTTTATAATAATTTAAGATTCCTATTTGCATAAAATAGATAGAGACCAGTATTATCAATATTAGATAATAGTATTTATTCTCAGAGTGCGCTGCCATCTAACCACGAACAACAGTTTATATACAAGATATGACGTCATAGGTTATAAAATATTCTTTCTCCCAATAGTTTAAAAGTTCATTCCCACTCCTTTGCTCTCTCTCACTCCAGACACAGTTAAATCAAGATAAAACTTCTGAAGTTTTCATCATCACCATTCAGCAGACAGTTTCAGCTAATGGGAAACCTGAGAAAACACACTCTGCCTTATCTAAACATCCCAGAGCTAAGTTTAGTCGGTTCATCCATAGGTTAACGACCCTTTCTGCTTACTTAAAAACCCACACTTCCAGTCTTCTCCAACCTGGCTGGAATGGTATTTATTGAATTACACCCTGTTTCATGCTCCACAATCCCTTCCTTATGAATTAATATTATTAATCAGGTATAATAAAACAGAGTATAATTTTAATTAGTTATAGTTCTATTTAAAATGTAGATATTGTTAAGTCATTATTCATAAAATTCCTAACAGGCGGGTGAAGTCCTCGAAGTGGAGAGATATACAGATGGACGCTGCGTCAAAAACCTCCTCCTGTAAGGGTTTTCCTGTGGTGAAGGAGAAGTGGACCAAAATGCAGCGTGGTGGCTATTCATGTTCTTTAATAAAGGAACTAGACATGAAATAACTAACAAAACAATAAATGTGCAAAAACCTAAACAGTCCTATCTGGTGCAAACACAGAAACAGGAACAATCACCCACCAAAACCCAACACCAAACAGGCTTCCTAAATATGGTTCCCAATCAGAGACAATGACTAACACCTGCCTCTGATTGAGAACCATATCAGGCCAAACATAGAACTAGACAAACTAGACATGTAACATAGAATGCCCACTCAGATCACACCCTGACCAACCAAAACATACAAAGCAAACTAGGGTCAGGGTGTGACAGTACCCCCCCCCCAAGGTGCGGACTCCGGCCGCAAAACCTGAACCTATTGGGGAGGGTCTGGGTGGGCATCTGTCCGTGGTGGCGGCTCTGGTGCTGGACGTGGCCCCCACTTCACCATAGTCTTAGTCCCCCACCTTGTCCGCTTCCGTGGCCTCCCAACAACGGCGACCCTACTTAATGACCACACTGGACAGAGGGGCAGCTCAGGACAGAGTGGCGGAAGCTCGGGACAGAGGGGCGGAAGCTCGGGACAGAGGGGCGGAAGCTCGGGACAGAGGGGCGGAAGCTCGGGACAGAGGGGCGGAAGCTCGGGACAGAGGGGCGGAAGCTCGGGACAGAGGGGCGGAAGCTCGGGACAGAGGGGCGGAAGCTCGGGACAGAGGGGCGGAAGCTCGGGACAGAGGGGCGGAAGCTCGGGACAGAGGGGCGGAAGCTCGGGACAGAGGGGGGGAAGCTCGGAACAGAGGGGGGGAAGCTCGGAACAGAGGAGGGGAAGCTCGGGACAGAGGGGCGGAAGCTCGGGGCAGAAGCTCTGGGAAGAGGGGTTCTGGCGCCTCTGGGCTGACTGGTGGCACTGGCTGACTGGCGGCACTGGCGGCCCCTGGCAGACTGGCGGCCCCTGGCAGACTGGCGGCCCCTGGCAGACTGGCGGGAGACTCCGGCGGACAGGCGGGAGACTCCGGCGGACAGGCGGGAGACTCCGGCGGACAGGCGGGAGACTCCGGCGGACAAGAGGGAGACTCCGGCGGACAAGAGGGAGTCTCCCGGCAGAGCCGGACAAGAGGGAGTCTCCCGGCAGAGCCGGACAAGAGGGAGTCTCCCGGCAGCGCCGGACAGGCGGGAGACTCCGGCAGCGCCGGACAGGCGGGAGACTCCGGCAGCGCCGGACAGGCGGGAGACTCCGGCAGCGCCGGACAGGCGGGAGCACCTGTAGGGATGAGACGGAGAGACAGCCTGGTGCGGGGGGCTGCCACCGGAGGGCTGGTGCGTGGAGGTGGTACCGGATAGACCGGACCGTGAAGGCACACTGGAGCTCTTGAGCACCGAGCCTGCCCAACCTTACCCGGTTGAATGCTCCCGGTCGCCCTGCTAGTGCGGCGAGGCGGAATAGCCCGCACTGGGCTATGCAGGCAAAAGGGGACACCGTGCGCAAGGCTGGTGCCATGTAAGCCGGCCCAAGGAGACGCACTGGGGACCAGATGCGTAGAGCCGGCTTCATGGCACTTGGATCGATGCTCACTCTAGCCCGGCCGATACGCGGAGCTGGTATGTACCGCACCGGGCTATGCACCCGCACTGGGGACACCGTGCGCTCCACCGCATAACACAGTGCCTGCCCGGTCTCTCTCGCCCCCTGGTAAGCACAGGAAGTTGGCGCAGGTCTCCTACCTGGCTTCGCCACACTTCCTGTGTGCTCCCCCAATACATTTTTGGGGCTGACTCTCGGGCTTCCATCCACGCCGCCGTGCTGCCTCCTCATACCAGCGCCTCTCTGCCTTCGCCGCCTCCAGCTCTTCTTTGGGGCGGCGATATTCTCCAGGCTGTGCCCAGGATCCTTTTCCGTCCAATTCGTCCTCCCATGTCCATACCTCCTCGCGCTGCTCCTGCTGCCGCTTCTCCCGCTGCACCTTGGGGCAGCGACACTCCCCTGGTTTTGCCCAGGGTCCTCTCCCGTCGAGGATTTCTTCCCAAGTCCAGAAGTCTTTCTCGCGCTGCTCCTGCTGCTGCCCGTTACCACGCCGCTTGGTCCTGTTGTGGTGGGTGATTCTGTAAGGGTTTTCCTGTGGTGAAGGAGAAGCGGACCAAAATGCAGCGTGGTGGTTATTCATGTTCTTTAATAAAGGAACTAGACGTGAAATAACTAACAAAACAATAAATGTGCAAAAACCTAAACTAAACTATCTGGTGCAAACACAGAAACATGAACAATCACCCACCAAAACCCAACACCCAACAGGCTTCCTAAATATGGTTCCCAATCAGAGACAATGACTAACACCTGCCTCTGATTGAGAACCATATCAGGCCAAACATAGAACTAGACAAACTAGACATGTAACATAGAATGCCCACTCAGATCACACCCTGACCAACAAAAAACATAGAAACATACAAAGCAAACTAGGGTCAGGGTGTGACACCTCCAGCCAACAAGGCAAAGTGTATAGAGCGCACAAATGCCACACAACATAAATGTATACCAATACAAATAAGCTTTGTGAAAACACACGGAAAAAAACAAACGCTTAGACTAGTGCGTACAACACGTAACACACAAAATAATTACACACAAAGACATGAGGGGGAACAGAGGAATATACATGTAGTGTGATTGGGGAATGCAAACCAACTGAAATGGAACAAGACAAAACCAATGGATAATTGAAGAATAAAGCATAGTGCACTATGTTAAACTGCGTCCTATGGCTTCAATATATTTGGCCTAATTGTTGCACTTCGATTTTGCTACACATCCTGGTTGGATGCTTTTTGAGTTAATATGGGACCATTTATCCTCGTCTGTTTACAATGCTGTGTCTCACGAGAGACTGGCGTTGGAGGTTGCCCAGTGGGATCATTGTTTAGGCATTTAGAGTAGATTTGAAGGCGAGCCACAAAATGTCAGCGTTGAGCACAAGGTGTTTGAGGCCATTTTCCTATTGACAATATGTTCTCGATAGGTATCGATTCCAGAGTTTTTCATGATCTGGTGTGCTAAAACAGGTAAAGCTACAGGTATAAAATAGTAATAAATCAGCTGTAAAAAAGTTTTATGTATGCTATGATGGGACCAGATTTTGTGTCAATATTGTTTATTAAACCAAATCAAAAGTGCTGAGACAAATGCCAGCTCGCCACATGTTTACCCTGTTGTGCTGATCTCTGCAATGTGGATAGATAAAAATTGTTACACAATGCTTCAAATGAAGAAACATTACTATATGTATAATCTATATGTTTTATTTCTGGGTAGTGGGGATTATACCCCATGTTTTCAGTCACAATTAGCTTTTATCACATGATTTGCAATGAATAAAAAATTAAGCATAGTTTGTTGTAAAAGAGAAGAGACGAAAAGTACCTATCTGTTTTATGGGCCTGCTGTAGCTGCCTATCGGCAGCCAAAATGCGGTCAGACTTGACAGGGTTGGTCCTGCAAAGCCAGAGCCCCCTGATGGGAGAGCATTACATAGAAGGAAATTCTCAAAGGATAGAAGGCCAGCATCCCGGAGTCACCTCTTCACCGTTGATGTTGAGACTGGTGTTTTGTGAGTACTATTTAATGAAGCTGCCAGTTGAGGACTTGTGAGGAGTCTGTTTCTCTCACACACTTTTTCAGTTCTGCCTACAAATTTTCTATGGGATTGAGATCAGGGCTTTGTGATGGCCACTCCAATACTTTGACTTTGTTGTCCTTAAGCCATTTTGCACAACAATGCAAGTATGCTTGGTATCGTTGTCCATTTGGAAGACCCATTTGCAACCAAGCTTTAACTGATGTCTTGAGATGTTGCTTCAATATATCCACATACTTTTACTTCCTCATGAAGCCATCTATTTTGTGAAGTGCACCAGACCCTCAAGTGCACAAAGCACCCCCACAACATGATGCTGCCACCTCCGTGCTTCACGATTGGGATGGTGTTCTTCGGCTTGCAAGCCTCCCCATTTTTCCTCCAAACATAACGATGTTCATTATGGCCAAACAGTTCTATTTTTGTTTCATCAAACCAGAGGACATTTCTCCAAAAAGTACAATCTTTGTCCCCATGTGCAGTTGCAAACCGTAGTCTGGCTTTTTAATGGCAGTTTTGGAGCAGTGGCTTCTTCCTTGCTGAGCGGGTTTTCAGGTGATATAGGACTTGTTTTACTGTGGATATAGATACTTTTGTACCTGTTTCCCCCCGAAACTTCACAAGGTCCTTTGCTGTTGTTCTGAGATTAATTTGCAAGTTCATCTCTAGGAGACAGAATGCGTCACCTTCCTGAGCAGTATGATGGCTGCGTGGTCCCATGTGTTGTTTATACTTGTACAGATGAACGTGGTACCTCCACGCGTTTGGGAATTGATCCAAGGATGAACCACACTTGTAGAGGTCTACAATTTTTTTTCTGAGGTCTTGGCTGATTTCTTTAGATTTTCTCATGATGTCAAGCAAAGAGGCAATGAGTAGGCCTTGAAATAAATCCACAGGTACACCTCCTATTGACTCAAATGATGTCAATTAGCCTATCAGAAGCTTCTAAAGCCATGACATCATTTTCTGGAATTTTACAAGCTGTTTAAAGCTGTCAATTTAGTGTATGTAATCGATATCTTCTCCTCCTTCCGCCATTGTGGAATTGTTTATCAAATTCAGTTTCCTAGTTCTGAGATTCTGCATAGACCTGCCCGTATAGGACCTGCCTCTCAATATTGGTAATCCAATCAAAAGACGTGCACGCACTACGCCCTGATAGCTAGCTCCTGTGTAACACTGGAGCCAGCCAGCAGGCGTACAATAGCCAACTCTAAAGCTGATTGGAAATGAAAATGTTGTGTCAACCATTCACTTTAAGCTACAAGTGCCCGCACTGAAGGCCTGAAGGCCTGAGGGCAGATTTTAGACCCCTGGCAACACATGATGGCTGAATATGATTGGATAAAATATCTAACATAAAGACCAGCCCTCCAAATCTCAACCTGGGGCTGGAAGCAGTTGTCACGCCCTGACCATAGTTTACTTTGTATTTTCTATGTTTTGATTGGTCAGAGTGTGATCTGAGTGGGCATTCTATGTTTCATGTCTTGTTTGTCTATTTCTATGTTCAGCCTGATATGGTTCTCAGTCAGAGGCAGGTGTTCGTCATTGTCTCTGATTGGGAACCATATTTAGGTAGCCTGGGTTTCACTGTGTGTTTGTGGGTGATTGTTCCTGTCTATGTGTTTTTCACCAGATAGGCTGTTTTAGGTTTTCGTTACGTTCATCACGTTCTTTATTTTGTAGTGTTTGCATTGATTCGTGTTTTACGTTTGTTCATTAAAACATGGATCGCAATCTACACGCTGCATTTTGGTCCGACTCTCCTTCTCATAAAGAAAACCGTTACAGAATCACCCACCACCAACGGACCAAGCGGCGTGTCAACAGGCAGCAGCAGCAGCAAAAAGAGGAGTTACGTTGTAAGGATTTCTGGACATGGGAGGAAATCCTCGACGGGAGAGGACCCTGGGCTAAACCAGGGGAGTATAGCCGCACCAAGGTGCAGCCGAAGAAGGAACAGAGGCAGCAGGAGCAGCAGCAGCCGCAGTGGGAGAGAGCGTCATGGGAGTATGAATTAGATAATGGTGGACCATGGGCTCAACCGGGAGAATATCGCCGTCCCAAGGAAGAACTGGAGGCGGCGAAAGCTGAGAGGCGCAAATATGAGGAAGTAGCACGACGGAGCGGATGGAAGCCCGAGAGTAAGCCTCAAAAATTTCTTGGGGGGGGGCTAACAGGGAGTATGGCTACGCCAGGTCGCAGACCTGAGCCAACTCCCCCTGTTTATCGTGAGGAGCCAAGGAGGAGACCAGAACCGGTGTTGGAGGTAAGCGAAGCAGAGACTGTGAAGGAGTTAATGGAGAAATTGGAGGAGAGTGAAATGAGGGAGTTGCTGTGTTGGTGCTTTAAATATGATATTCGCCCGAAGGAGCGTGTCGGGGATTTATTGGCACCTGGGTCAGTGCTCTCTACTCGTCCTGAGGTGCGTGCTAGTCAGCTGGTGAAGACAGTGCCAGTCTCACGCACCAGGCCTCCTGTGTACCTCCCTAGCCTTGCATGTCCTGTGCCAACACCGCTCTCAAGATCTCCAGTACGCCTTCACGGTCTAACCCATCCTGTGCCACCTCCACACCCCAGCCCTCCGGTAGCAGCTCCCCGCACTAGGCTTCCTGTGCGTGTCCTCGGCCCAGTACCACCAGTGCCAGCACCACGCATCAGGCCTACAGTGCGCCTCGCCTGTTTAGCGCTGTCGGAGCCTTCCTCCTCTCCAGCGCTGTCGGAGTCTCTCACCTGTTCAGCGCTGCCAGAGCCTTCCTCCTCTTCAGTGCTGTTGGAGTCTCCCGCCGGTTTAGCGCTGTCAGAGCTTTCCGCCTCTACAGCGTTGCCGGAGTCTCCCGCCTGTTCAGAACTGCCAGTTAGCATAGAGCTGCCAGTTAGCATAGAGCTGCCAGTTAGCATAGAGCTGCCAGTTAGCATAGAGCTGCCAGTTAGCATAGAGCTGCCAGTCTGCAAGGAGCTGCCAGTCTGCAAGGAGCTGCCAGTCAGCAAGGAGCTGCCAGTCAGCAAGGAGCTGCCAGTCTGCAAGGAGCTGCCAGTCTGCAAGGAGCTGCCAGTCTGCAAGGAGCTGCCTGTCTGCAGGATGCCGCCAAAGCTGCCAGTCTGCATGGAGCAGCCAGGGCCGCCAGTCTGCATGGAGCAGCCAGGGCCGCCAGTCTGCATGGAGCAGCCAGGGCCGCCAGTCAGCATGGAGCAGCCAGGGCCGCCAGTCAGCATGGAGCAGCCAGGGCCGCCAGTCAGCATGGAGCAGCCAGTCAGCATGGAGCAGCCAGTCAGCATGGAGCAGTCAGTCAGCATGGAGCAGCCAGAGCAGCCGGAGCTGCCAGTCAGCATGGAGCAGCCAGTCAGCATGGAGCAGCCAGAGCTGCCAGTCATCATGGAGCAGCCAGTCAGCATGGAGCAGCCAGAGCAGCCAGGGCCGTCAGTCATCATGGAGCAGCCAGTCAGCATGGAGCAGCCAGAGCAGCCAGGGCCGCCAGTCAGCATGGAGCAGCCAGAGCTGCCAGTCAGCATGGAGCAGCCAGAGCAGTCTGCCAGCATGGAGCAGCCAGAGCTGTCAGTCAGCATGGAGCAGCCAGAGCAGCCAGTCTGTGTCGACCAGTCTCTTCCAGATCTGCCAGTCGTCCAGACTCTTCCAGATCTGCCAGTCGTCCAGACTCTTCCAGATCTGCCAGTCGTCCAGACTCTTCCAGATCTGCCAGTCGTCCAGACTCTTCCAGATCTGCCAATCGACCAGACTCTTCCAGATCTGCCAGTCGACCAGACTCTTCCAGATCTGCCAGTCGACCAGACTCTTCCAGATCTGCCAGTCGTCCAGACTCTTCCAGATCTGCCAGTCGTCCAGATTCTTCCAGATCTGCCAGTCGACCAGATTCTCCCAGATCTGCCAGTCGACCAGATTCTCCCAGATCTGCCAGTCGACCAGATTCTCCCAGATCCGCCAGTCGACCAGATTCTCCCAGATCCGCCAGTCGACCAGATTCTCCCAGATCCGCCAGTCGACCAGATTCTCCCAGATCCGCCAGTCGACCAGATTCTTCCAGATCTGCTAGTCGACCAGGATCTGCTGAAACCGCCAGCCAGCCAGGTTCTGGTAGTTTCTACTACCTGCCTGGGCTTCCTCTCAGTGCTGAGCTTCTTCTCAGTGCTGAGCTTCCTCTCAGTGTTGAGCTACCCATCTGTCCCGAGTTACCTCTGTCCCGAGCTGTCCCTCTGTCCCATGTTATCATTGTGGTGGGTAACCTATTTAGGGACGTTTAGGAGGGGGATTAAAACTGTCATGGAGTGGGGTCCACGTCCAGCGCCAGAGCCGCCACCGCGGACAGATGCCCACCCAGACCCTCCCCTATAGGTTCAGGTTTTGCGGCCGGAGTCCGCACCTTGGGGGGGGGGGGTACTGTCACGCCCTGACCATAGTTCACTTTGTATTTTCTATGTTTTGATTGGTCAGGGTGTGATCTGAGTGGGCATTCTATGTTTCATGTCTTGTTTGTCTATTTCTATGTTCAGCCTGATATGGTTCTCAGTCAGAGGCAGGTGTTCGTCATTGTCTCTGATTGGGAACCATATTTAGGTAGCCTGGGTTTCACTGTGTGTTTGTGGGTGATTGTTCCTGTCTATGTGTTTTTCACCAGATAGGCTGTTTTAGGTTTTCGTTACGTTCATCACGTTCTTTATTTTGTAGTGTTTGCATTGATTCGTGTTTTACGTTTGTTCATTAAAACATGGATCGCAATCTACACGCTGCATTTTGGTCCGACTCTCCTTCTCATAAAGAAAACCGTTACAGCAGTTCTATTTTTCCAAGAGGAAAGCTATCCAATGAAGAGTATAACTCTTACTCTGGGGAATAATTTAATACATATTTGTGGGAAAATATATATTTTTTAAAATTATATTTAGATGATGTTTAGGCAAGCAGAGAAGGCCTTGCTGGCCCTGACGGCCCACCACTGATGTAAACAGTGCTTGGACTTCCAAATAAACATATTAAACATTTAAAAAACACCAAGCAGTAGTATGAGGCTTCAAACTACATAACATGGACTTCAATGCTAAGCTTGAGGCAATGGTTGCCTGTATGGATGTATTTTACAACACCTCAGATAATATCAATCAAATATAAGTGACTTCTATCCAATCAACCAACCCAAGGTTTGTGACACACTGTCATGTATGCTCTTCATTCAATTCATGGCATCTGTGACATATTCTTGGAGCCAGGCTTTTGTTTCATTTTGTTTCCTCAACACTTATTTTCAAATAATTTGCAATACTCCTACAACTATTTAAGTTGACACTTTCAAGATACCTGCTTCAACAGTCAAAATATTATCATTATACATTTACAGAGCTGAAGGAATGAAACGTATACACTCAAGAACACTGGTGATCTTGGATGCTCCACAAACAATTGAATGGACATTTCTGTCAATAGTCCTTCCAGAGCGTTTTCTAGAGTTGTTGCTGTTCTTCTTTATGAATAAAACATACAAGCGATGGAGTTTTTCTTTGTATAAATACTGATTGAAAACATGATAGGTTTATGCACTATGGTTTAGAAAAAATGCATTTAAAGGGTTAAATATTGTCATATCTCATCTGTGAGTCCTGTGAAACAAATGAAAATGTGCAAATCAGTGAGGTAAATATACTGGTGAAATTATGCCCTCTGTTACCCAATATCCTGTTATATTGGGGTATTTGTAAAACAAATCAAATCAAATGTATTTATTTATTTATAAATCCCAGTGGAAAGACGGGAACCGGCCAGGCAGAGACAGCAAGGGCGGTTCGTTGCTCCAGAGCCTTTCCGTTCACCTTACCACTCCTGGGCCAGACTACACTCAATCATATGACCCACTGAAGAGATGAGTCTTCAGTAAAGACTTAAAGGACTTAAAACAACAGTGTTAGCAGGTGGTGTTAGCTCTGTGCTTTAGACTGAGGCCGGTATTTAATTCATAGCACAGCGAGCTGGACAGGCCGAATGTGAATGTGACTTTTCCCAACATTGAGATTGTATTCACAAGTAAACGCTTCACAGTAAGAGCATTTCGGCCCAATCGGAACTTATGTATCTTTAAATGTCATGAGCCCTATAATGCGGATCAGATTGAATCGGACTTAGTGTAATATATTGTCTGTGTATGAGTTTCTTTTAAAAATCACTAGACAATGTTTAGACAATGTCAATCATGTTTATCACCCAAGAAGGTATCTAAGGAGGGAGCAGACGAAACACGATAAGCGTTTTTATAATCAAATGTGAATGTAACCCCAGATTCGATCTGGGACTGGCTGCCATTATTTCTCCAAAAACCAACATTCCCAGAGCCTTTGTGTGTTTTAATGACACCTGCTTTCTTTTCCAATAGGGTGAAATGGGAGGGAGAGGTGAAAAGGTAAAGACTTTTAATCTTCAGACTTCATGTTCAGCCTTCCCATCCCTCCCATGCAAAATTCTGTTTTATTTCTTGAAGCTGTGAAACATATTATTATGTAATGTTAAATGAACTTGTGACACAGTTTTGCTGTGTTGGTTTTAAGGGCTACTCACTATTTTCAGTTGTTAATTGTGCATGGATGTCAATTGGAGATCTTCACTAAAGTTCAAGTTGTGATTGTTTTAGTTACCTTGTTTTAGAGTAACAGTGAACTAAACTATCCTTTTTGGTTTAGAGTAACAGTTAACTTGTTTTTCCATCTTTAAACTGTTGTAATGATGCCGTTGTACGGCAGGAGACAAGGTTGTTTATTAGTGAAGAACCACAGGAGGAGGCAGGTAAGCTGGGTCCAGGGACAGGCAGAAGGTCATACACAGGGACTCCAAAAAGGTAACAGTACAGGCAGGGAAAAGGCTAATAACGTAGTCCGGGAGATCAGGCAAGAGATTGATGACAGGAAATCTGATAGGCAAAAGTACAGGCAGGGAATAGGCAAAAAAGCATTGTTAGTGAGGATGGCCAAAAACTACGATACATGGGGGGACTAATACGGAAATAAATAGAGCTCCGAATAGAATGTGTATCAAAACAAACAATACCTCACAAATGGGGTGCAAAGAACTGAACACAATATTGTGTAAATTATCAGATTGGGATCTTGAGAGTGAGCTGCGTTCAGGGGATCTATGTGTTTGAGAGAGTGAGCTGGAAAGTGGGCTGGAAAGTGAGCTGTGTTTAGGGGATCTATGTGTTCAAGAGTGTGAGTTGGAAGCAGATGTTACCACTGTAGCACGATATAAGATATGTCATGGATATGCATAATAGGTCATAATAGGCTATGACAACTAACTTGACATGATCATGACTGCCATTAAGATTACATATAGTAGTTGACTAATCAGGATTTGTTTTTTACCGGTCCATAGAACATTGCAGTGTTTTCATTTATAGAAAGGTTCCATGGAATTACTTTCTCTAAGCCCTAGACAAACTTGGGATGTTAGAACCAAACCACCTTTAGAGGGCATGTCACAAGCTCCTCCAATTTTATTAACATCAGCAGAGTCAATGAAGTTGAGTCATTGAGCCCTCCTAGGACCGAGCTCTGTCGCAAGGCCTTGGTGGAACCTAATCAGCCAAGATTAGGAACCTATGCAGCGGTGATGATGAGCAAACAAAAGTCCCAGCTCTGTCCCATCCGTTCTAATGATTTGATTTGCTATTGTTGGCTTGCCCCATCCACTTGCCCAGGGAGGCAGGAGGGGATGGGGTGACTCTTTCAGCTCAATGGCACCAGGGCCTTGTTAGTACGCCCAAAATGACATAGGCTCTTTTCACTACTGTGATTCCAGCAGCAATCTGTTCAATGCTCTTGCAATTGTCCACATATGATGTTTCTCATGTTAGTCGAGACTACGGACGAGTCTGCAGAAGCCAAGATGTGAAATCAACCCCAATAGTGTTTTACTGAGCTTTGCCTGCTGTCAACTGCCATTTGTTAACAACTCCTGTGAAGCTACTATTTACTAAAACATGTGTTCTACTTTGAATAGCCACAATTTTGCCATTTAATTTGCAACGTTCTTATCTGTTTGTAAATTCTGTGTAAGCCGTTTCTGAATTGTTGGTTCTGTATCTTTGCTTATCTGCTGTATTTCAAACAGTGTGATTTGGGAGAAGATGGTCAAAGAGGTGAAGTCGGGGAGAAGGTATGCAAATTCAACTTCACATTCCTTCCTTTTTGTGTTTATTCCTCAAACCTGATAGAGCTAGAACTTAGCTCTAAAAAGGAGCAACTGCTTAATGTTAACAATGTGAGAAACCAATGTTGGAAAGGAGCAGCAGTAGATAGTGAAACCAGAACCTAAGCAAAGAAGGCAGGCACCCTTGACAGTTAATATGTCAGTCCCTGAAAGTCACTCAATTAGCTTGTCTGCTAACAATTTTTAGATTGTGGCTAGGGGTTCCGCTAGGGGTTCCCCTCGACAACATCCGCTGAAATGGCAGAGCACGGAATTCATTCAAAAAAAGATATATTTAACTTTCATACATTCACAAGTGCATACACCAATTTTAAGCTTAACTTCTTGTTAATCTAGCCATCAGGTCAAATTTCAAAAAGGCTTAACAGTGAAAGCACACCATACGATTATGTTAGGTCTGCGCCTAGTCACTAAAAAACATACAGCCATTTTCCGGCCAAAGAGAAGAGTCACAAAAAGCAGAAATAGAGATACAATTAATCACTAACCTTTGATGATATTCATCAGATGGCACTCATAGTACTTCATGTTACACAATACATGTATGTTTTGTTCGATAAAGTTCATATTTATATCCAAAAATCTCAGTTTACATTGGCGCGTTATGTTCAGTGATGTTTTGCCTCGAAAACATCCGGCGAGTTTGCAGAGAGCCACATCAATTTACAGAAATACTCATCATAAACCTTGATGAAAGATACAAGTGTTATGCATAGAATTATAGATAAACTTATCCTTAAAAGCTACCACTGCGTCAGATTTTTTTTTAAGTGTGCAAAAGCACACCATGCAATAATCTGAGTACAGCGCTCAGCCACAAAAACAACACGCCATGTTGTGAAGTCAGTAAAAGTCAGAAATAACGTTATAAATATTGACTTACCTTTGATGATCTTCATCAGAATGCACTCCCAGGAATCCCAGTTCCACAATAAATGTTTGTTTTGTTCGATAAAGTTAATCTTTATGTCCAAATACCTCCTTTTTGTTAGCGTTTAAGTTCACCAATCGAAGTCCAGATGAAAAGTCAATAAAGTTCCATTACAGTTCATAGAAACATGTCAAACGATGTATATAATCAATCTTTAGAATGTTTTTATCATAAATTTTCAATTAATGTTCAACCGGAAAATTCCTTTGTCTTTAGAAATGAAAAGGAACGGAGCTCGTGCTCATGGCCTCACGCGAGACTTAGCTCAAGGCATTGTGCCAGACCCCTGATTCAAACAGCTCTTATTCGCTCCCCCTTCATAGTAGAAGTCTGAAACAAGGTTCCAAAGACTGTTGACATCTAGTGGAAGCGTTAGGAAGTGCAATATGACCGCATTTACACTGTATATTGGATAGGCAATCACTTGAAAAACTACAAACCTCAGATTTCCCACTTCCTGGTTAGATTTTTCTCAGGTTTTCACCTGCCATATGAGTTCTGTTATACAGACATCATTCAAACAGTTTTAGAAAGTCGAGAGTGTTTTCTATCCAAATCTACGAATAACATGCATATATTAGCTTCTCGGCCTGAGTAGCAGGCAGTTTACTCTGGGCCCGCTTTTCATCCGAACGTAAAAATACTGCCCCCTATCCCAAACAGGTTGTAAGTTGTAATAATCATGGGCTAATACTGATTGAGCATGCAGGGCAGGCACTGGGCAAAAAGGGTCAATATTAGATATAAAGAGCACAGTGCATTCGTAAAGTATTCAGACTTATTCCCATTTTCCACATGTTGTTACATTATAGCCTTACACTAAAATATATATATATTTTTTAA
Source organism: Oncorhynchus mykiss (assembly GCF_057628025.1). Classification (NCBI taxonomy): domain Eukaryota; kingdom Metazoa; phylum Chordata; class Actinopteri; order Salmoniformes; family Salmonidae; genus Oncorhynchus; species Oncorhynchus mykiss. The sequence goes on from NC_143042.1 coordinate 28,709,821, forward strand.
AAAGATGAGGTTGAAGGAATTGTCCGTACCGCTCCGAGACAAGTTTGTGTCGAGGTCCAGATCTAGGGGAAGGGTACCAAAACATTTCTGCAGCATTGAAGGTCCCCAAGAACACAGTGGCCTCCATAATTCTTAAATCAAATAAGTTTGGAACAACCAAGACTATTCCTAGAGCTGGCCGCCCGGCCAAACTGAGCAATCGGGAGAGAAGGGCCTTGGTCAGGAAGGTGGCCAAGAACCCAATGGTCACTCTGACAGAGCTCCAGAGTTCCTCTGTGGAGAAGGGAGAACCTTCCAGAAGGACAACATTGTCTGCAGCACACCACCAATCAGGCCTTTATTGTAGAGTGAACAGACGGAATCCACTCCTCAGGAAAAGGCACATGACTGCCCAGTTTGAGTTTGCCAAAAGGCAGTTAAAGGACTCAGACCATGAGAAACAAGATTCTATGATCTGATGAAATCAAGATTGAACTATTTGGCCTGAATGCCAAGCGTCACGTCTGGAGGAAACCTGGCACCAATCCCTACGGTGAAGCATGGTGGTGGCAGCATCATGTTGCGAGAAAGTTTTTTAGAGGCAGGGACTGGGAGGTTGGTCAGGGTTAAGGGAGAAATGAACAGTGCAATGTACAGAGAGATCCTTGACGAAAACCTGCTCCAGAGTGCTCAGACTGGGGCAAAGGTTCCCCTTCCAACAGGACAACAACCCTAAGCACACAAGCCAAGACAACGCAGGAGTGGCTTCGGGACAAGTCTTTGAATGTCCTCGAGTGGCCCAGCCAGAGCCTGGACTTGAAACCGATCGAACATCTCTGGAGAGACCTGAAACGCTCCCCATCCAACCTGACAGTGCTTGAGCGGATCTTCAGAAAAGAATGGGAGAAACCCTCCAAACACAGGTGTGTCAAGAAGACTGGCGGCTGTAATTGCTGCCATAGGTGCTTCAACAAAGTACTGAACTAGAAGCACAAGCATTTCGCTACACTCGCATTAACATCTGCTAACCATGTGTATGTGACAAATAAAATTTGATTTGATTTGAGTAAAAGGGTCTGAATACTTATGTAAATCTGATATTTAATTTCCATTTATTAAATATATTTCTAAATGTTTCTGATAACCTGTTTTTGCTTTGTCATTATGTGGTGTGTGTCGATTGATGAGAAAAACAACAATTGAATCAATTATGTCACAAAATGTTGAATTTGTCAAGGGGTCTGAATACTTTCTGAAAGCACTGCAATTAACACAGTGCAGACCGAAGGGATCTCTAGAGTTCGTGTGGGAGAAATTAGGTACATATATGGATAAATATACTGTCCTATATAAAAGAGGGATGCATTTGCCATTCTGGTAAGGTACATTGTCTATTGTATAGGACAGGAAGCCAGAGTGGGGCCATGGGAGAGGGCAACACCTAGGGCAGCTGGACATACAAAGATCAGAGGTTATCTAAGGACGGGGGGGTTCAGCCAAAGGACCAATTGATGGATTACAGACATCAATCACATCACAGGAGACAAGTCTGTTTGATCTTAGACAACCATATGAAGAGAAGGCGACCAGAACAGCTAGGCACCCTAAAGCTAAAGGAGATGAAAGACACCAAAAGGGACACATGGAGTTAATTACAGGGTATGAACACAGGCCACAGGAAAGGGGAATGTATAGTATTTTTAGTATAGCTGAGCATGCTAAAAACAGAAGAGACACATAGTCTGCTGACCCTAGATAACACACAAACAGGAGAACGCATTAAGCTGAGTGAAGGGTCAAAGCAAGGGTCTTGTCACCATTAGGATCTAATGGAAAGCAGATGGGGGCGTTATTGGGCTGAACAAGCAGGAAGCACGGATTGGGATGTAACTTAATTTGCATATGGGAGGGACTTATATGGTAGGTGTATAACTCAGAGCGAGGGCTCTGAAAAAGTGTGTGTTCCGCGGACCGCTCCGGCTTATGATACTGTTGTATTAAAAGTCTATATTGATTTTCACAAAGTTCTTGGTTGTGTCATATTTGAACCAATTTGCCACTACATAATTGGCGAGCTTGCCAGGAGACTTAGGGACTGAATAACGTTCTTGGCTGGCAGCGGGATCTTTGGACGATCTGGGCAAACAAGGGTGGCCACCCAGCTAAGATAAGACAACAGTGAAATGTTTGCGTAGATCGCTTCAGAGATCCTGCCTCAGCAAGAGGAGCGTCAAGTAGGTCTCTCTCTCTCAAATTTCCTAAAAACTATAGAAACGAAAGAACTTTTTGAAATTCAATGAATTTGCATGCATGTGTGTAAGCTTGGAAATTGTATAATGAATGTGCATGCATGTCTAGTGAGTAAGTAGGTGGGGGCTGTGAACTTCGCTGGTGTCGGGTGTGTTATTCGGCATGTTGGGGCTGGGATTGGGCACAGGGTTACAGCTACCTGCTTATAAGGTTTGAATGAAATAAGTAGTTATAGAAGTCCTGCGATACCGCTTCAAAATATTTACCAGAAGGTCTGAATGGGTAGGTTACTTTATTGATAAGTAATCCTGCGATACCGCTTCAAAATATTTAGCTGAAGGACTGAATGGGTAGGCTACTTTATTGATAAGTAGATAGATAAACATTCATGGCTACCGCTTCAAGGAAAAGGTCTGTACGGATGAGTATTTAGAAAATAAATACACATGGCTACCGCTTTGAAATGAAGGTCTGTACGGGTGAATATTTAAAACACAGAAAGAACGCTGGCCTGATTGTGCGACGTTCAACTGAAAAAGGAAATCCTGCGAATATAAAACGCTCCGTCTAGCTAAACGGGGGTTTATAAATCAGTAGGTCGCACCACGATATTGCTCTAACGTAGAATAAAGATCAATACGGGGTGGATGAATAGGATATGAAGACAAGCTGATCCGATTAGACAGTAGTCTCGTCATGTCGTAAAAATCCTATAGGATAATACCAGTTTATGTAGAGGAAGTGTATTAAACTAGGGGATAAACTATAGGTCGTTTTTAGGTAAAAACGAAGGGTATGCGTGAAAAATCCTATAGGATAATACCAGCTTATGTAGAGGAAGTGAATTAAGTTAGGTAATAAACTGTTTTGTTTTTAGGTAAAGACAAAAGGATTGAATGAATGCTGTAATATAATTCTTTGTGATGAATGAGCAGATTAGAAAGAAGAGGAAGAACAGGCTGTGTGTCTGTGACCAACTGGGGATGCGCAGGCCTCTCTGACAGTTAACTAAGTGTAATTTGAGAAAGAGAGCGCTTTTAACTCTCACTGGGAAGAGGAACGAAATCGATACATATTGGGCAAGATAAGTTATACATAAGCATAAAACATTGACTGGATAATGAGTTAAAAGACCATTGGAAAAATTACAATAGGTGTTAAAAAGAGGTATTAAACAAGGCATGGATAGTATAAAACGGATGCGAAGTAGGAAGAAATAACTTAAAAATATACAGATAAACTAAAATATACTGGTTAAAATAAATCTAGGCTAAAGTGAGAATTGCATGAAAATAGAAGTCTAGAACACATTAAAAATATCACGAGCCCTGTAAACGAAATAGGAGGCTGCAATTTAAAAATAGCCTCAGGAATTAAACAGTAAAATAGGCTAAGAGAGAATATAGCAAGCGGATAAATAAAGAGATAAGAAAGTGCAGACATTATAAATAAGCTGAATTAGAAGGAAAATTATATGAAATAGGATTTAATACATTGAATAAAGTTAAAGTAATAGTATAAGCAAAGATAAAAACACAGTGATATTTGAGGTGCTGTACTAGAATAAGACATTAAGGCTTCTGTAGTATTCAGTAATACAGTTGTAGACATTATAGAGTAGGTTTTAATAGGAGGTATTAAGTGATGTGACTAATAAATTATTATTTGAGAAAGTAGGGTAGATCTACCTTGGAAAATAGTAAGTAAAGTATATAATGCGATGGGAGAGTTTAGGAAAAATAAATAGTGGCATGGAAACAAATGGACTGTTTCTCCCTGGAATATAGAGATAGCGAAATTTAATAAAGCCATAGAGTCGCTGAAAGAAGCGCACGTTAATTCTACCAATTCGATTTGAATATGAAGGAGCGGTTTGCTACAATGTAGGGCAACATTACCCGGTAAACAGGATAAATAAAATAATGAATTGGAACGATCACATAAAACCATAACAAGAAGCTTAACTTACCAGCGTTTTAATGTTAATTAACATTATATCATCAGAAATACATTACGATGGGGGAAGTGTAAGAAGTTGTAGAGCAGGGCTAACTAGTGTGGGGGAAAATTAGTGTAAGATGACACTGGAATGCGATAGCAGAGAATGCAGAAATACAGGAATTTACACCCGTTTTAAAAGAACAACAACTGATCGTTCTAAGGTTAGTACGAATGAAGTTTTCACCAAGCGGTGTATAGTCTCTGATTAATCAAAAAGTGGTTCATAGAGAGTACAGTTTATGTGATGAAATACGTACTAGATCACGTTTTACCTAACTTATAGTAAGGTACCGATGTAATTTACAAATAGCCCCACTCGGAGTCGTTTTGCATTAAAATGGCGGTTTCAGTGGTGATAAAATGCGTGGAGAAGTTATTAGCGTCAAAATACGGAAAATAAACATATATGAAAAATCACAAGCGTGGTAAAAATAGTTAGAAAAAAAGCAAATTGTAGAGTATGGGTGTATTCAATTTCTAAGGGTAGGATACAGATGGCCGAGCAGGGGGGAATTGTGCGTTCTGTGCATGGCTGGAGTTTTTATCTCATGCTCGGGATAAGTGAGGGGATTTTAGTATGTGTGTTACTGTTGGCTTGCTGATTTAGAGGGTGGCATGGTGAATGTTAACGAAATGTACATTTCTTTTCCAGAAAAAAGGGGTTACATTTTCAATGGGTTTTTCAGTTCGGTTTCAAATTGGGTATGCAGAAGGATGGAAGTGCTTTTGAAAGTGTGGTTAAGATGTTTCTAAAGAAAAAAGAGTGAAAACATTATAATGGTGTCGAATGCCCTGAACTCTAAGAATTTCCCGTGAAGACTGATCAACTTCACTAGAAATTTTTGGAATAGGTGGGATTTAATTATAAAATGATTGAGAAACACCAGTCTCTATTCAAAGTGTACTATCATTTTGAAATTCCATTATTTCCTTGGGAAAAAGATGAAGAGTTGTAATCTTGAATTGACTAGTTATTCAAATAGTTTATTTATATTTAACATGGGGTTATAGGAGAAAATATCAGTTCCCTGGGGTTATGGTCTTTGGGTAAATACAAAATGTGCTTTGTTCATTCTACATATAAAATGGAAATATATGTAAACAAGGGATAACAGTTACTCCAAATAGGTTATTGGAGTGGGGGTTTCTGCAAGGGTTATGTTGATAACTATATAATCTGTAGCTCATTTGAGAGGTTGCCAGTAGAATAAGGGAGTTATCGTGGAAATGTAATGTCAGAATGCATTAATGCTTGGGAGAGACTATCATCACAACTAGTGTGTGTAAAACTCAAACCCACCCTACTGGCTGAATAGTGAGGGGTAACTGTGTCTGATGACCTGTGAACTGTATCTGGAATGATATGTGTCTGGGAGAAGGAAGACTAAAGGGGATTGGGGTAATGACCTTTTATTACCAGGCCATTCATGACAGAAAAACAGAGACAAAAGGGCGCATGGTACAATAGATATTACTGGTACTAAAAGTTTTTAGTAAAATGTTAATTATTAAAGGGATGATGAATTGAATTGAGAAGGTCAAATTTGAGTTAAAGTAAGCACTAAGGACTGTTATTTTGAATATTGGATTGGACAATATATAAACAACATTTAGTTTTAAATATAGGACTGTTTAAATTTACTAGGCCTAGGGAAGCTCTGGAAACTAATCCTGAGACAGGTTGATTGACAGAACTTGCAGAATATTAGATTAAAGGTTTTTGTTTCTTTTATTTTACAATATCATAGTAATTGGAGTGATACATTGGAATGACATCAGTAATTGAATAAAAAGTATAGTCTGTTGTGTGATAACACCCAAGGATGAAGAAGACATTACAAATAGTGGTAATTTATAGCAAATATGCAGTTATTATAATTTACTTTACCATTTTTCTTGTTTGGTCAATTTATTTTTGGTTTGAGGAAAATAAGAGTGTATATTTTTCCTGAGGAGGGACTGATATAAATTGACTAAAAATGATTTGAGAATGTTTAAGTATGTATCAAACTATGGAAGGAAATTAGAAGTAGTGACTTATGTGTTATGGGTTAGAAAAACTGTAACTACATTGGGGGCTCATATGAAGGTTATGGTAACAAGGGGGGGTGTTATTTCTAGAAACAGTGTATATTGATAGACAAGATAATTCACAGAAAAGGAAGGACAGTTGGTCTTGTAAAAATATAGGGACAATTCTAAAAGTAAATAGAACATTACACATACCTAGATTATGGTAAAAGTAATAAGTAGTGGCATTTTGAACACTAGAGCAAAAGTTTAAGAAGCTTAGGATTTAGTTTTGTTAGGATTGGATATTCTTTCAACTGGAAGACACTTGACTGATTACATGTTATTCTTGCAGCAGTTACGGTAGGGACCATAATTTGGCTATCATTATGAATATTTTTGTGGCAGGAGGCCACGTATTTAAGACAGAATGTTTACATAGGGCTGTTATTTAAAAATTAAGATTTAGTGATCCTGCTATAAGAAGAAAGTCTGTTGTGAGGAAATAACCCATGTGTTAGTGTGTATGTCCTCAGGAAAAAACAGCACATAAGAGGCCAGATGGAAGGGCATAGGCTGAATTCTGGAGACTGAGTGTACATCAAGATACATCGGGCTGGGGATATACTTCTTACAACACCTGCAGTGGTAAAGATTGTCATGTCTCTCTTTGGTGGGTGCATAAGTCTCACAAGAAGTAAAGTCCAGCTGAATAATGGGTGAGCTTGAAAACACCATGACAGAGGACGTGAAACAAAACAAAAGAGAGAGACTAGATTCTACTGTAGACATACTGGGTTGAGTTTGGGGGTTATTTGTTTTATTTGATAATGTATCATGTGAATAAGGATATATGTTAGGGTAGTTGTACTCTAAACCACATGTTGAAGGCTCGATGTGGAAGCCCATTCCGTGTTGAATTACTTTAAGAAGGAATAATGTTGATTAAGGTTATGCACATGTTTATCAGTTGAAACAGAGCAGATGGGGAACTAAGTAAAAAATGACATGGTTTGGGAACACCTCTCAGAACCTGCGGCCGAAAGGGGAAGACTGGATGAAAGCACGAGGAAGCCAATTAGGGCCTCCATTTTTGTGGAGTCCAGCAGAAAAGTATCCTGGAGGCATAGAGTCAGGTGAAGAGAGAGTGGGAATTGTCATGGTCTCAGATTTCAGTATTCATGAATACAGTCATGCATAACATATAACATTGTCAATACTGTTATGTTTTGTCCTTTGTTTTCCAAGTCTTATGTTTAGGAAACCAGATGGAGAAGTGTTCTCCAGCTTCAGCTGGAATGTCAGTTTGTGTGATGAGTGATGGAAGTAAGAGAATGTATGGTGTAATCATAGAACAGAGGCCATAAGTCTCTAAGTATGAATGCCCCACAGAAAGAAGGCAGAAATCTGAACCAGGATGGGAGGTTCCACATCTGATGATCCAAGGGGACCAGAAGGATCTCTCCCAGTGATACCAGGAGATCGAGTCTACGTTTGAGTGTTCCGAAGGAAGTGGGATCAGCCGAGGAGGGAAGGACCCTACGAGGTGGCAACAGCCACAAACACGGCCGTCCAAGTGAAAGGAAGCAAGACGTGGTATCATCTAAACCACTGTACCCGAGTCCCGACGGAGAGAAGGACACAACCATACAGAGATGAGGACACAGAGGATGCTGATTCACCAGAAGGGACCCCGGAGGGAGCAGGAGCAGCGGAATCGATCAAAGCGCCGGGGAGGAATCAAGAAAATGGCAGACCAGATACAACGAGTGCATCGGCTAACACACTCAGAAGAACTGACCAGGGAAAAAGAGCCTAAAAAGAAAAGAGACAAACAACCAAAGTTTCCTCCAGTATGGCCAGAAAGCCCAGAAGTGGGAGGGGGTAACATGTCTGCCACTCCTGATGATATACTTGTTGGTGCAGATTCTGTTGACGGAAGCCTTCTACAGTGGGACCCCGAGGTATCACCTAAAGAAGGGGAACATCTCTTCCCTGAAATGGACGCCATCCCAGATGGAAGCCCAGTTCGGGCTGAGGAGGGAACAACATGCGAAGAGAGTGGAGGAGAAGCCTTATCAGGAACAATAAGTGAAGAAAGCAGAGGAGAAGCCTTACCAAGAGCAGAAGGAGCAATCTTGCAAGATGAAAGAAATGGGGATTTCCCCAAAATTGACTTTTCAGCTCTTGAATTGTCTCCATAATGAACAATTGAAGTTAGACCCATAGAAGAACAATGATATTGACATAACAGAAGTAACAGTGAACGCTAGAATAGCAACAACAGACTCACGCACAATCAAGATGTAGGGTGGAAACAGGAAGAGAAGAGAGGAACCAGTCAAACAATCTAAAAAGACTGACAAGATTAGAATCTCTGTCCCACCTCAACATATAACTGAAACAGGAGAACAGAAGACAAAAGGATCAAACACTTACCGGAGATTGCATTCGGTGGATGGACACATCATCGAACGAAGAGAGAAGTCATTTGGGACTCAAAAGGATATGACCTGACGTTAACCAAAGAAGTAGACGAGTGGGTGCTCACCATGAATCAGATTGAACCAGTTGAAGGTGAAGAATTAATAGGTGAAATAATGAGAACAAGATTGCCTGAAGGGAGTAGTTCCTCAGTCATTCAGAATTGGTCTTACGCCAATACCTAAACAGGAAGAGCCTGTGGTAGCTAGAAAGCATCAGAACCAGGAGGGTTCTTTATTGACATTTTGAACTTTTTGACTAACTCTAATGACCTACCTCAAGATAAGAACATTGCAAAGATGACAGACAGACATACCAGACTCTGAACCACTCAAGGACACCACATGAAAAGAATAGTGAAGAATGAGTGGTACGAATGGGCTAAGTATACAGCAGAAATAAACATAGAATGGACAATTGTATTTTGTGTAGAAAATCACCTTTGTCTGATCTTTTGATAGTACCTGAACCTGCATCATTTGAAGAATGTGTTAAATGTAAAATGTTCAATATTCTGAGAAAATACTACATTCCCTTGTGTGACATAGAATGTAGGATTGCTCGAGGGAGCACTAGAGGCAGAACCATGTTAAACGAGACTGGATTAGGAGACAAGGATTGTGCTGCCTATGACATTAAAACTGAATTAAATGGACCTCAATTAGACAGAAGTACTGTGGTTAAAGGTAAATATGAAGGTTTTTACAGCCATAACACCGAAGGAATTGGTGTAGGAAACACCACTGTAGAATGTGATACTATTTGGGTACTAGAGACTGCAGGGGTTCGTAGGAATAAAGATAAAGGGTTGGTGACGAATAGAAAAGGGTTGTGTGGTAAAATAACTCAGGTTGCGCCATCTCTTATTATGCTAAAAAATCAGGACAGAAGTATTGCGGATAGTTTCTGGATGTGTGGGAATGACAAACTGTTGAATGTACTGTACTGCCAGATGGATGGACGGGTCTTTGTACCTTAGTTAGAGCAATTCAACAGGTAGTCATCATGGGGTGATTTAATAATGGTTATGTTAACTCTAGAGTTAAGAGGGCGTATGAGAAAGACACTGAGGTATACTTTGATGCAATTGGACAGCCTAGAGGGGTACCTCGGGAGTTCAAGGCAAGAGATGAAGTTAAATCTGGATTTGAATCTATATTTTTGTGGATAACATCAAATAAGAACTTAGAGTGGATTAATTACATATACTATAACCAACAGAGATTCATTAACTATACTGACTCGGCTTTAACGGCGTTGGGGGAACAGGTACAGGATACCAGTAAAATGTCTTGCCAAAATAGACAGGCTCTCAATTGGCTTTTTGCAGAGAAGGGTGGAGTTTGTTATGTTCGGGGATGATTGTTGCACCTTTATTCCCAATAACACTGCGCCTAATGGATCCCTTGCAATTGCTATGGCTAAACTTAAAGGGTTAAGAGAAGAGGTTAAGAAAAATGCTGGGGTGGACTCTCATGTTTGGGATTGGTTGGACGTAGCATTGGGAAAATGGGGAGCCATGTTTGGGATTGGTTGGACTTAGCATTGGGAAAATGGGGAGCTATGTTTGTTAGGACGGCCTTTATGCTGGAAGGGGGGTTATTGGCTCTGGGTATTGTATTTTGTTGTGTTTTACCCTGGGTGAAATCACTTGTGATCCAGACAACGGTTAAACAGATGTTTGTAAGTAGAGCTGACCCTCCGGTGATAGTTGATCCTGTGCCGGGTAGGCCAGGCCACTATACTGATGAAAATTGACAGTTATGCTGTCATTCCAAATTCATAAGTAAGTCAACTGATGCATATCCACAAAAAGGGTCATTTCCGTAGTAAGTACAAGAGGTGTTATGTAAGGTCTACTTTTGCTCACGGCCTTGTGTTTTAGTATGTTTTGTCAAATGTTTTTATAGGTATATCAATGAATATATCTGGTTTCTTTTAATTAAAAGTTAGTTTTGCCTTCTAAAATGCTAGGTTATATTTAAAAACATGTAGGTAACAGTGGGATATCCCAGTTACAAGTGTCTACGGACCATGTCCTTAATCTTCTAACAGAAGTTGGTATTGATGGTATCACGGTTGTTGGAGAGGTGTCTGAGAGGGAGAATCATGTGGAAAGCTAAAATTTAGAATGATGTGTCAATTTTATTTTGTAACTGCATGGAGGCCTAGTGTTTTCTCATATTCAATTTATTATTTGAGTCATTGCTTTATTATATATATTTTTCTTTTTCGCGTAGCTGAGAACCTCAGACAAGGTTATGTATTTACATGCTCATGCTTTAACAAAAGATAATGTATTATTTTTTGTTTCTATACCGAACTAGATATTTTACTCTTATGAAATACTAGAGATGTTTGGTGTAGGTGATTAGGAAGTTTTATTTTTTAATTATTTTTAATTTTTTATTTAAAAATATTTTTTTTGATAATCGACTGTTGATATTATGTTCCATATATGTCCTTTTTAAGTTTTTGGTGCTTATTAAAGCACCAGAGGGGGGTTATGTGGGAGAAATTAGGTACATATATGGATAAATATACTGTCCTATATAAAAGAGGGATGCATTTGCCATTCTGGTAAGGTACATTGTCTATTGTATAGGACAGGAAGCCAGAGTGGGGCCATGGGAGAGGGCAACACCTAGGGCAGCTGGACATACAAAGATCAGAGGTTATCTAAGGACGGGGGGGTTCAGCCAAAGGACCAATTGATGGATTACAGACATCAATCACATCACAGGAGACAAGTCTGTTTGATCTTAGACAACCATATGAAGAGAAGGCGACCAGAACAGCTAGGCACCCTAAAGCTAAAGGAGATGAAAGACACCAAAAGGGACACATGGAGTTAATTACAGGGTATGAACACAGGCCACAGGAAAGGGGAATGTATAGTATTTTTAGTATAGCTGAGCATGCTAAAAACAGAAGAGACACATAGTCTGCTGACCCTAGATAACACACAAACAGGAGAACGCATTAAGCTGAGTGAAGGGTCAAAGCAAGGGTCTTGTCACCATTAGGATCTAATGGAAAGCAGATGGGGGCGTTATTGGGCTGAACAAGCAGGAAGCACGGATTGGGATGTAACTTAATTTGCATATGGGAGGGACTTATATGGTAGGTGTATAACTCAGAGCGAGGGCTCTGAAAAAGTGTGTGTGTTCCGCGGACCGCTCCGGCTTATGATACTGTTGTATTAAAAGTCTATATTGATTTTCACAAAGTTCTTGGTTGTGTCATATTTGAACCAATTTGCCACTACATTCGCCGTCCCTGAGACCGGGTCTGGTACCTGGTACTTTAACAATGAGATGTTGCACTTAAAGATGTTATTATTTGTCCTTTGTAGGGTGATGCGGGCTCCTCTTCATCAAGGTATGTTTTGAGGTTAAATGCTGAAATAGGTGGGTAGTTTCACAAATAGCGTTACTTTGACGTTCTTCAGACATTGTGTGTACATTTTTATACAACACTCAATTTAGCTGTTGGATGACATACATCTTGAGGGCTTGTCCCCTCTTTTCTAATGAGTCCTGTGGCGGCTTGTGGGCAATGTAGAGGGAAACACATACGTGTTCCTTAGAGTCTTGTCTTTCAGTGATATATGTAGTCATAATATGGGGTCATTATATTTAAACTGTTCGAAAGATAGGGCCACATTTGTAGAAAGAAAACAGAAACCACTCTGTTTATTACAGCGGCATCTAGTGGCCGTTGTAGTTCTATGACCAAGCTTGACTTAAAAAAAAATTGTATTTCAGAGTTTCTCTCGACCCCGTTTTCAAATCAGGTGACCCCACATGGGGTAGCGACCCCTAGTTTGGGAAAAGCTGATTTAACCTCTTGAGATTGGAAAACATGTTTGTTATGAAGTTGAACATGTGCTGACAGCATGTTAAAATTAGGTGAAATAAATCAATTGTGACAAAATTATACTACCTAAAAGGCACTTTACGCATGGAATGACACAGATAATATTAAGGTAAGAACAAAAAAATAATTGCATCCGTCATTTCGTTATTGCTAACAGTGAGCTCTCTGTCTGTATTGTAGCGGTATTTATTAGAGAGGGGTAAAGAAAGATTTTGTTCGGGCGCCAGGCAGGTATTAACCATGCCGAAAGGAAAAGAGTAGTATAGAGAGTACCACTACCAGACCCACACACATCAGCAGAAGAGACTGCCTAGAGGGTAGCCTGTTTACCAGATAGCCAGTGGAGAGAAAAAAATATATATACACACCATATAAAACGCACATCACAGCACAGGGGTAACCAAAACAAGAATACCTCATACAATAATAGTAATACTAATAATGGCAGAGCAATTCAACAGCAACTTCATACAATAACGAACCCAGTCATCAACATAGGATTTGCAATAATCTGTATTATTTTCTAGTGGATGAGTGCAGAGGGTATGAATGGGGTGGGTATAATTTGTGGAACGTTCCAACAGGAATCCGTTCCAAAAACTTCGTAAATAACAAGGTTGCCAACAAGCAACGCATACAGAGTCGTATAACAGTAGAATGAGATACCGGGTAGGGAGTGAGCTATGTAACTACGTTTTTCACTCACCACGTTTATTCGGAAAAAATGTCTCTTCGTTCTAGTAGCCTCCACCATTTCTCATTCGTTGGTTTAGTTATTATTTCCGGTGTTCCTGCATTTGCGGGTGAACTCTGATGCGCCTCAATTGGGGAATCGCTGTGGTTGAAATGTAACTAATGACCGCAAGCCCCAGTATTTTATTAGCTAGGTGGCTTGTACACAATTGTTACCGATGATACTGTATATACCTACTCGTACTACAGAAGCATGCATTGTATTTTGCCAAGTTCTGTGTTAATCCTTTTCCCCAAATATAGCAGGTAACTTGTGTCTATGTCGATGTTGTTGAGTTCATCTTGCCTAGTTAAATAAAGATTAAATAAATTAGAACATTTAAAATATATACTTTGACCTATTTCAGGTAACCCCACGATGCTTGATTCACCTGCTTTTGAATAACTTTCCAGTTGTTTGTGTTTTACATTCCGACTTTTGAACGTCTGTTTATTGGACATATATGTTAGTGTCTAATAAACAAAAGAGCAATGTATGTAAAGCATCCCATCTGTGTTAAGGTTATTGTGTGTGTGTGTGTGTGTGTGTGTGTGTGTGTGTATGGTGTTGTTTCTCTTTATGTCCACTAGGTGTCAGCACAGTTTCAATAATGTCACACCTGGTTCACAACATGTTTTCATGTGTAACAAATCAAATAGTATTTGTCACATGCGCATAATACTACATATGTAGACCTTACAGTGGAATTCAGACTTACAAGTCCTAAACCAACTATTTAGTTGTAAGAAAAATGTGTCAAGTAAAACAAATATATATTTTTAAAATGAATAAATAAAGAGCAGCAGTAAAAAAAAAAAAATTGCGAGGCAATATACATGGGATACCTGTGTTCCTTTCAAGTCCAGCGGTGTATATTACTTAACAAAAAATGTATTTAAAGTACTCCACTACATTATGTTTATATCTGGGGGGGGGTTGTATCTGTACTTTTACTCTTTCTGTTTCTTTACAACTTTTAATTTTACTTCACTACATTTCTAAAGAAACAGTTTCCCTGGCATCAAAAAGTGCTTGTTTCATTTCGAATGCTTATCCGAACAGGAAAATGGTCCAAATCACACACTTATCAAGAGAACATCCCTGGTCATCCCTACTGCATCTGATCTAGCGGACTTACTAAACATGCTTCATTTGTAAATCATGTAAATCATGTCTGAGTGCTCCCATGGCTATTTCTTAAATAAAAAAACAAGAAAGTTGTGCTGTCTGGGAAGGTCAAATCATTTATAGATTTACTACTGATACGTTTTCACAACTCTATTAAAGAACATTCTACACAAGGTGTCAATTCATTTCTTGATATTTGATGGGAACAATCCCCTACCCCTCTACACACCTCAAGTTAGCTCTTTCAAGCCCACAAAAGGCAACATCAAAAATGGCTTTCTAAGAAACTCACTTTTCGAATTTGAACTCTCAAACTCTGGTTTGAGGAGCAAATGCCATAAACACTACTCTACCAGACAGACAGAGAAAGAATGTTAAGGGGTACATCAAAATGCACACATCAAAGACAACATTTCAGAGGTTAGAGAATGGTTTGGGGGCTTGTATTTCTTGGGTCCACCAACCGTTCCTCAATCTTCTTTTGATGACTACAAACAGAGATTAGGAATCTTCAAAACCTACACTATAGAATGGATGTGTTTAGGAACGGGGGACGAAATTCGAAAGAGGCGTGTTTCCAATTACTAACAAATAGACCCTAGAAATGTCATTCCAAAATCTTAATATTGGAACTTTGTCCCTTCATTTGCCTACTACTGTCTATAAGCTATCATAACATGTGGGTTTTTTCTTGGGGACAAGGTACCTTCCTGTTTGGCCCTGTCCGGGGGTGTCCTCGGAGTGGGCCACAGTGTCTCCTGACCCCTCCTGTCTCAGCCTCCAGTATTTATGCTGCAGTAGTTTATGTGTCGGGGGGCTAGGGTCAGTTTGTTATATCTGGAGTACTTCTCCTGTCCTATTCGGTGTCCTGTGTGAATCTAAGTGTGCGTTCTCTAATTCTCTCCTTCTCTCTTTCTCTCTCTCGGAGGACCTGAGCCCTAGGACCATGCCCCAGGACTACCTGACATGATGACTCCTTGCTGTCCCCAGTCCACCTGGCTGTGCTGCTGCTCCAGTTTCAACTGTTCTGCCTTATTATTATTCGACCATGCTGATCATTTATGAACATTTGAACATCTTGGCCATGTTCTGTTATAATCTCCACCCGGCACAGCCAGAAGAGGACTGGCCATCCCACATATGCTCTCTCTAATTCTCTCTTTCTTTCTCTCTCTCGGAGGACCTGAGCCCTAGGACCATGCCCCAGGAATACCTGACATGATGACTCCTTGCTGTCCCCAGTCCACCTGACTGTGCTGCTGCTCCAGTTTCAACTATTCTGCCTTATTATTATTCGACCATGCTGGTCATTTATGAACATTTGAACATCTTGACCATGTTTTGTTATAATCTCCACCCGGCACAGCCAGAAGAGGACTGGCCACCCCACATAGCCTGGTTCCTCTCTAGGTTTCTTCCTAGGTTTTGGCCTTTCTAGGGAGTTTTTCCTAGCCACCGTGCTTCTTCACCTGCATTGCTTGCTGTTTGGGGTTTTAGGCTGGGTTTCTGTACAGCACTTTGAGATATCAGCTGATGTACGAAGGGCTATATAAAATAAATTTGATTGATTGATTGATTGATCGGAACGCTTTTGAATGGTCTACAAAGCATGCCCCCAGGTCAAAGTTGCCTTTTGCAGACAAGGATAATATATTGTTACTCCACGACATAGTACGTTACCACAACTCTATTAAAGAACATTCTACACAAGGTGTCAATTCATTTCTTGATATTTGATGGGAACAATCCCCTACTCTTCTACACTCCTCAAGTTAGCTCTTTCAAGCCCACAAAAGGCAACATCAAAAATGTCTCTCTAAAAAATCCTCTCTTCAGATTTGAACTCTCAAACTCTGGTTTGGTATGCTGTCACCATAACCACTACTCTACCAGACAGACAGAGACAAGATGTTAAGGGGGACTTAACAATGCACACATCAAGGACAACATTTCAGAGGTTAGAGAATGGTGTGGGGGCTTGTACTTCTTGGGTCCACCAACCGTTCCTCAATCTTCTTTTGATGACTACAAACATAGATTAGGAATCTTCAAAACCTACACTATAGAATGGATGTGTTTAGGAACGGGGGACGAAATTCGAAAGAGGCGTGTTTCCAATTACTAACAAATAGACCCTAGAAATGTCATTCCAAAATCTTAATATTGGAACTTTGGCCCTTCATTTGCCTACTACTGTCTATAAGCTATCATAACACGTGGGTTTTTTCTTGGGGACAAGGTATCGGAACGCTTTTGAATGGTCTACAAAGCATGCCCCCAGGTCAAAGTTGGCTTTTGCAGACAAGGATAATATATTGTTACTCCACGACATAGTACGTTACCACAACTCTATTAAAAGGACATTCTATACAAGGTGTCACTTCAGTCCTTCTAATTGATGGGAACTACCCCCATCCCCCCAACAAACCTCAAGTTAGTTCTTTCATGCCAACAAAAGGCAACATCAAAAATGGCTCTCTAAAAAATCCTCTCTTCAGATTTGAACTCTCAAACTCTGGTTTGGGATGCTGTCACCATAAACACTACTCTACCAGACAGACAGAGACAAGATGTCAAGGGGGACTTAACAATGCACACATCAAGGACAACATTTCAGAGGTTAGAGAATGGTGTGGGGGCTTGTACTTCTTGGGTTCACCAACCGTTCCTCAATCTTCTTTTGATGACTACAAACATAGATTAGGAATCTTCAAAACCTACACTATAGAATGGATGTGTTTAGGAACGGGGGACGAAATTCGAAAGAGGCGTGTTTCCAATTACTAACAAATAGACCCTAGAAATGTTATTCCAAAATCTTAATATTGGAACTTTGGCCCTTCATTTGCCTACTACTGTCTATAAGCTATCATAACACGTGGGTTTTTTCTTGGGGACAAGGTATCGGAACGCTTTTGAATGGTCTACAAAGCATGCCCCCAGGTCAAAGTTGGCTTTTGCAGACAAGGGTTATATTGTTACTCCACGACATAGTACGTTACCACAACTCTATTAAAGAACATTCTACACAAGGTTTATACACCTTGCAGGTGAGGACAATGGTTAAAAAAATGGGAGAAATGTATAGAAGACTTCCTCATTGTACTGTATATCAGAATATATCACAACTTATTCCAAAAAGCTCAAGACTGTTATTGTTCCCTTCAATAAAAATATTTTTAAACTACTTTCTGCACATTTCTGCTACCGTCTTAGGCTATACAAGTGCTATCTCTTGAAAAACAACATGTTGATACCTTTGCAATACCTTTAGCAGTAATAATAATAATAAACCTCTGCTTTAGTAAAGAAAACAATAATGACAGGTGTGTTGTAATAAAAACGAGTGGTGTCCACTGATTAAATTCAGTATTTCTGGAAAACCCAGATATTCACAAAGTTTGTGATGAATGACAGGTTGTTTATTCATTCAAAATAGATTTGGCCTTTAAAATTCAATTAAGCTGCTTATTTTCAGGGTTCAGTGAAAGCGGGTCATTTTTGACCCTTGGGACAAGGGGGGTAAACAGAATGTTAAGACTACACAAGGATTAAGTAAAGTATTTACAAGGTTTCTAGTCATTTCTTGTCATTAATGTCTAATTGACCACACATTAGTGCAAGTAGAAGTGCAGTCAATGCTACACAGGTGTCTGTCATCTAGGTGCTGATTATAAGTGCTTGAAATCATAGACTGACTCCTTTGCTGAGTTCTAGAGCATCAAGACTGTGATCGATCAAGGGTGAATTGTGACTGAATTACTGAGCTTCAAATAATATTAAGTAGTTTTTTATAAATGAAAAGTCATCTGCAAGCTGGAACGTGACTCCAACAATTCATTGACACAGTTGTGACTGGTAAGGTTTATTTGTTATAGCACCACATTTTACACATGACATGGCAAAATTCATATAAATATATTATTAACATACAGATACCATGTAATTGAAGTGATGTGACCCTACAATCTAAAATGTAAGACTTCACATTTCAAAAGTAGTGTATTGAAAACATTTCACCAAATTATTTTTCAGTTTGTCATTTCCCTTAAATTTCCATGCTATATATCCATGCTATATGAAATGATAGGGTGATGAACACTGTATGGGTGGAGGTCATCCGGAATTTAGAAGGATCAATGGGTCAACGGTCCAATATCTTATCTTTAGGGCCAGAATGGCACTAGTAACACATGCAGGTGAAATACCCTTTAATTTACCAAAATGACTGAATGCATTATCAGACAAACATGCATGCATTACCCTAATAATCTTTAGCCTTTACAGTTATGGAAATATACTGAAATGTTTAAATTGGGTTTTCTGTTACTTTGGTGGTCTGCAGCACCACTAAGGACCATTCTCCTATGCTGTAGGATACCCTATCAGAAAACGTTTAGTAACTTTTTGCTTTTATACAAAAAACTAGCCTTTAGTGGCCCATTAGCTAACCACAAGTTTCCTGTACAAAGACTTTAATGAACTACTAAAACTATCTGACAATTTGGGGTAGAAAAAATCAATATAATGCGTGAAAAATGAACCGGGTCTCTTCTGTGCCGGTCTTTAAGCATAACTGTATACAAATATACTAATTATGCATCCAGTCTCTGATTATTGATGATATTTCCCATTCTGCCCAATTGTGACCTTTGACCCCTTGCATACGCCCTTTAATTTCCACATTCTGGATGACATCCTGCCAAACTTTGGTATGTCACTGTTTGATCTAGCATGTGGCTGTTTTTTCACCAGCACTTGTCCAATGTTGGCTGGCCTACTGTGCAGTTAAATGGAAAGGTTCTACACGATGTAGACATTACACGTGTATTGGGATGAGGGGAAATGCCAATCAATGACAACTGAAATAACAAATATCTGTATATCAGTACTTGTTCTTGTAGACATACTTTGAATCTGTTTAATATGTGGGTGAAGCATTTAATTTGTAGTCTTTATTAATTTGTCGTTTTGAGTGGCCTGTAAATATTTTTACATAATCTGGTCTGATGCCTGTGTAACAAATAACTAATGATCATGATTTCAATTCAGTTTAATGATATCAAACACTCACTTCTCCTGAAGGGCGCACATAATATTATTCGCCATATGTGTAAAAGCATTTAGATTTGCACATGCATGGTCTAAAATGGCTTTGCACCATATTTCCTCTACATACTGAGACTTGAATGGGTGCACTTTGGGAGAACTGAGATGTTTGGTACTAATTACTTGCAAACTCCTTCCTCCCTCAATTAAGTTATCACTGCTTAGACAGGATTGGGCAGGTCAAACCAAGTGCTCCACTACATGGGTTTAACCCTTCTAGTTATTTATAATCAGTGATTACTTTTAGGGAGGAACAAAGGAGGGATATATGTAAAGATTGAGCAAGCCACTATTGTCAGCTCGACATCCCAATCGTGTTATTTGCATATAATAGACTTTTTACCTCTGACCTGTATACTGTCTGTACCATTCCAGATATCTCGTACAGTGGAAACACTTGAGCGTCTGCGTCATCCGCATCAGCAATAACTCATCACTCCTACTCCAGGTAAATTCATTAGCATTAAGTTTGATACCCAAATAACCCCACTCAACCCCAGGGACCAAGTGTCAACATTCAATCTAACCTGGGGTCTTGCGTATCAAGTGTCTCAGAGTAGAAGTGTTCCTCTCGGATCAGTTTTGCAGTTTACAACAAGAATAAGATTAGACACATCCTAGATCAGCACTGACTCTGAGATGATTTGTGGATTAAGTCCCAGATCCCCCTCTGTCCATGTTCTGATGTTCATTTGGATCTTAACATGCCTTTTTGGGGCCCTAACTGAGATTTTGTTGGGGTGCCCCCCACGCCCCAACAAAATCCAAATTGGGCCATTATTACTAGAAGTTTAACTGGTGCGACTAACTTACCAATCTAAATGTTTGTAGCTGACATGTGACTTACACAACTTGTTCTGATATTTATTACATACTTTAAAAAAAGTGTTTTCTATTGTTAGGTATTGCTGCATTGTGGGAGCTTCAAACAAACTTTTTGTTAGGTATTACTGTGTATGTTACCATTTGATAACGAACTGCTGATTCATAACCAAATCTCAATTTCGCCTTGTGTATTTTACTATTCTAATACAATAGTAAGTGACTGAATTCTTTAAAAAATAAATCCTAATAATGGTAGGTGGCCCCCTAGCTACTGCTTATGTCCCTTATACCTGCAGCCCACTGGTAATGAATGATAGCGTAATTCCATCCTGCCTGGAAGTAATCATTGCTTAGACATGATTTGGCAAGTCATGTATTTAGAAATTATTACAGGGGGGATATGGTTCATTTTTATCAAAGGTTAGAATTCACTTTAAATCCTTTACCTTTAATGTCAAATTCTGCATGCTGATTTGAAATCAAAATTATTTAATTTATGTAGAATGTAAGTGGTCTCAATTTCTTTCTGAATGTACCCCAGTCTGGCTTAGTAAACGATTTGAAGCACTAGAGAGATTTTTCCATATAACATTCCATATAGTTAGTTAACTGTCTTAATATCAATACTTATACCAATGTAATTTTCCTTGTCAGAATGCCAAAGAGAAAGAGGGCCCCAACTTTTGATGACATTGCCTCAGTTGTTGAAAGGCTAGGCCTCTCACCAGAGGAAGTTACAGCAGCTAGCTACCATCAGGAAAATGGATTATTTTCTTTGATAGTCATTGAACTGGAAAGGTCTAATACCTTCAGCTATCGCCGTCAACTCTATGATGTATGGAGTAAGGGAAGGATGGCCAATGCACAACCCCACTCCGTCTCCCAGATTGCCCCATCACCACCCCAGGTCCTCCAATCACTACCACAACAAGTATACACCACACGCCTGCTGCCTTTAACACCAGCACAAGCAGCTGAAATGATTGAAACGGTTGATCCCACTAAGGTATCCCACCTTCCACCACTCCACCCCAAGCCTGGAGACATTTTTCTGTTTGCAGGTAGTTCCTTGTCATGTGAGGACTGGAAAGCGGACCAAAAAAGATGGATTCAGAAGGGATCCCACAGCCTTCCTCGCCGTTCACCAAAACTAAGGGTGCGGTACTATGCAGGAAAGGAAGAACCAGGGTTCCAAAAAAGGGAGTATGAGTTGCTTCACCAGCCTGATACTCCTGTGCTAATTCACTACTTTGGTGAGGAGGCACACTCCAATGTCCCCCACCCCCACGGCAACAGCCAACAGCAGCAAGCAAGGGATTTCATCCGATCGGCTACCTCAATCATAGATGAAATGTCCCGGCGAAAGGCTGAAACACCTGGCAAAGTATACTCAGACATGACCAATAACCCACCACCACCCCCAAATGCATCATTCATGCCAGTTTACCAACCTCGCAACTTGGCACAAGTAAAGAACACTATTCGTCGAGCAAGGGACGTCACTGTTTTGGACCGGGACGAGTTGGTGGCAACACATATGATGGGTGACATTCTCCCCGGATTTGTCACCCATATGGAGACTCGACCCGCAACCCTTCTGGTAGTGGCAGCACCAGAAATGGTTGAAGAGGCCAAGGCAGTTATTAAAAGCAAACACCAAGGTGCGCACATTTTTCACTATGACCTACGTTTGACCTCGGCAATTTTTATGTTTCACCCCTTGTTTTCCGTCATGTTGCATTTCAAGAGGCACCTGTCCTTCCCGTGGCATTCCTCATTCACACCACCAGGCACATGGAAAATCACAAACAGTTCTTTCGCACCATCCTTTCATTCCTTCCCCAACTATCAACAGCAATCTTCTGCACAGACCGTGAGGCGGCTATTGAGGGAGCAATCCAGTCTGTGCTGCCACAAGCCAGGATTGTCAATTGCTGGAACCACATCTCCAACAATGTGAAGCACAAAATGGGGTCAGAGGGTGCCGAAGCTGTGGCCGATTACCAGCAGGCCATCAAAGAGCTCTTGGCAACGAAATCAAGGAGTGACTACGAATGCACCCTGGCGAGGGTGTGTCTTCACTGGAGCCCTGATTTCAAGGCTTATTTCCATCAGTCGCTCTCTGATGCCATGGACAAGAGTGCACAATACGTGCTCAACAGCTTGGGCATCCAGTCAGATGGAATAACCAACAACTGCTCAGAGAGCTTCAATGCTGTCCTCAAGGCATTAGTTGGATGGAAGAAGGTCAGAGTAGATAAATTGGTTTATCTACTCTACCAACTCCAAACCAATGCCTTGAGGGAGGTGCTGCGGGGCTACTGTAATCTAGGGAATTTCCACCTGACCCCTGAGTGCCATGAGCAATTTTCCAGGCGAATGCCCACCACCAGTTTCCCCTACCACATGTCAGAGGAAGACATGGTGTCTTTTGCTGAAGGCATTCAGTCCTGTGTGGCACAAGAAGAGGTTGTCATGGCAGAAACTGGAGCGGAGGCCTTAGCCAGGATGATTGTGGCAAAAGGACGGATTCTCCTGGTGCCAAGCACCAAATCGTTCCTCTACCAGGGCTTCTCAGACAAGCAGCATGTGGTTACTCTGTTGCCAACGGAGACGTGTTCCTGCTCTGCATCTGACAGTGCCCAAAGGTGTGTCCACCGACTGGCAGCTGTACTGGCCATTGGCGGAAGTGTGGACAGTCCTATGCCAATAAAGCTGGGGACAAGGCATCTGGCCGCAAAACGCTCTGGCCATAAGTGTGCCACCAAGGAGCATGTCCAGACGGGCACCAAACAACAGGAAGAGCAATCGACCGTTCATCAACAGGTCGGTCTTATGTGTTGCTATTTAGTTACATTTCTTATTTGGGTATGTTAAAATGGTAAGCATTTTTACGAAGCCATGTGATCCTCATGGGTTTAATGTATATACGTGAAGACAAAATGCAGAATGCTGTCCCAAACTGAACTGTAACCATTATTCAATAGGGTGACCAATTCCAACAGTCTCTGTCTGAGAAACACCCCAGCAGGGATGATGAATTGGAGAATAGAGTAAGTGGAATGTGTCTGTTTTTGTTATATTCTGCATGTTTTCCTACTGCATGTTGATCGCATCTGTACACTCAGGCAGTTTGGACCCCATTTTTGATGGCCAAAATTTGTTTGTGTAGGTGAAGCAACTGTGGGCAATGTCTTCGGATGGAGTGGACAGGGCAACCGCACGATTTTTGTTGGAGGGATCCGTTGCCATCCTGCACCTCCATGACTTCCTTACATTGAAGCCCAATGAGTGGCTTAGTGGGGAGGTATGTTAAGCTCCCCCACATGTTATGGTTGAATTGTATGACATTTCCATGCGTGCAGTTGGTATAAAGTACAATTAGAGTTGTTGACTGAGGTGACTATTGCCTGAGCATCATGTGAACTTTGACCAACCATATGCCATTCTGCTTTAGGTAATTGACTTCTACCTCCAACTGAAGAGGGTTGACATTCAAGTGGAGAAGGATGTTTTTATTGTGGATCACTTTGTGGCAGGGATTATCCTGCATGGGGATAAGGTGGCGATGCGCAAGAACACCTTGTCAAAGGTAAAGGCATGTCCGCAGAGTTATTTTTGTGTCATGTTTCTAAATAAGAGGCTAGACGGGTCAATGTAGGGAGAGCTGCCACCTTCCTGACAAAAGATTGCCTGGCACACCGTATAGATGCATCTTCACTCCTATTCCTGTAGACCAATCTGGAGCAGCACAGTTGCTTGATTGGCGTTTGCAACGTGGGAAACTACCACTGGATACTCTTGGTAAGCTCTACAAGATTTACCATTTTGGTGAGAGATTAGACAGTATTATTCTTGAATATGTTATGTTTGAGGCCATTTTGATATACTGACTTGGAATTACCACTTGTGGTTGTTTAGTATGTCAATCGCAGGACCCACTCTGCCATTGTTCTGGACCCTACTGGTTCCCCTAACACAGAGAGCCATATGAGCGAGAACCTGGTGAAGCACATCAGGTATGGTCAATCCAGGGGTGTAAAAATAGTTTTTAGGGGTATCTGTACCTTACATTGGTATATACATTTTTTTTTACCACTATTACTTTACTACATTCCTAAAGATATGTCGTTTTTACTCCATATACATTTTCCCTGACACCAAAACCGTTACATTTTGAATGCTGAGCAGGACAGAAATTGTCCCATTCAAACTACTGCCTCTGATCTGGCGGACTCACTACACACGTTTTGTTTGTAAATTATGTCTGAGTGTTGGCGTGTGCTTCTTGCACTGTAAATTCTAAAAAAACTAGAATCTTGCCTTCTGGTTTGCTGACATAAGTTATACATAAGTTATACTTAAACTATACTACCGTTCCAAAGTTTGGGATCACTATAAAATGTCATTGTTTTTGAAAGAAAATATTTTGACATAAAATAACATCAAATTTATCAAACACATTGTTAATGTTGGAAATAACTTTTGTTGCTGGAGACAGCAGATTTTGTATGGAATATCTACACAGGCGTACAGAGGCTCTTTATCAGCAACCTTCACTACTGTGTTCCAATGTCACGTTGTGTTAGCTCATCCAAGTTTATCATTTTAAAAGGCTAATTGATAATTAGAAAACCCTTTTGGAATTATGTTAGCACAACTGAAAACTGTTCTGATTAAAGAAGCAATAAAACTGTCCTCCTTTAGACTAGTTGAGTATCTGGAGCATCAGCCTTTGTGGGTTCGATTTACAGGTACAAAAAGGCCAGAAAAAAAGCACTTTCTACAGAAAGTCATCAGTCTATTCTTGTTCTGAGAAATGAAGGCTATTCCATCGAACAAATTGACAAACTTAAGATCTCGTCCAACGCTGTGTACTACTCCCTTCACAAAACAGCGCAAACGGTCTCTAACCAGAATAGAAGGGGAGTGGGAGGCCCCGGTGCACAACTGAGTAAGAGGACAAGTACATTGTTTGTCAAACTAGACGCCTCAAGTCCTCAACTGGCAACTACATTAAATAATAGCCGCAAAACACCAGTCTGAAGGTCAACAGTGAAGAGGCGACTCCGGGATGCTGGCCTTCTAGGCAGAGTTGCAAAGAAAAAGACATATCTCAGACTGGCCAATAAAAATAAAATATTAAGATGGGGAAAAGAACAGACACTGGACAGAGATGGCTTTTTTTAAAACTCTGCCTAGAAGGTCAGCATCCTGGAGACAAGTGATTGGTTTCCCATGACTTAGGCCATCCCTTTACATGGTTAGCAATTTTTTTTTATTTTTTTTATTTTATTTCACCTTTTATTAACCGGGTATGCTAGCTGAGAAGTTCTCATTTGCAACTGCGACCTGACCAAGAAATCAAAGCAGTTCCACACATACAACAACAGAGTTACACATGGAATAAACAAACATACAGTAGAAAAAGTCCATATACAGTGTGTGCAAATGAGATAAGATAAGGGAGGTAAGGCAATAAATAGGCCATGGTGGCGAAGTAATTACAATATAGCAATTAAACACTGGAATGGTAGATGTGCAGAAGATGAATGTGCAAGTAGAGATACTGGTGCTTAAAGTTAGAGGGATAGAGGGAGATATGAGTCTCCAGCTTCAGTGATTTATTTTTTGCAGTTCGTTCCAGTCATTGGCAGCAGATAACTGGAAGGAAATGCGGCCAAAGGAATAATTGGCTTTGGGAGTCACTAGTAAGATTTACCTGCTGGAGTGCGTGCTGTGGGTGCTGCTATGGTTACCAGTGAGCTGAGATGAGGCGGGGCTTTACCTAGCAGAGACTTTTAGATGACCTGGAGCCAGTGGGTTTGGCAACGAGTATGAAGCGAGGGCCAGCCAACAAGGGTATACAGGTCAGTGGTGGGTAGTATATGGGGCTTTGGTGACAAAACAGATGGCACTGTGATAGACTGCATCCAATTTGTGGAGTAGAGGGATGGAGACTATTTTGTAAATGACATCGCTGAAGTCGAGGATCGGTAGGATGGTCAGTTTTACGAGGGTATGTTGGCAGCATGAGGGAAGGATGCAATGTTCACATATGGAAGCAATGTTTCCTTCTTACCTCCTTTTTGCCATATTCCTTGCTGATATTCTGCATTGCAACGGGGACATGTGAAAGACAAGCCTGACTTCTCCCCTCTCTGGGCCAAAGGTGACTGAGGAGCTGCAGTGCAGCTGCCAACACCAGATTCGGAAAGGAGATATTCTAATGATGAGTTCAACAGTTCAATTATATAAGCATGTTCTGCAGATAAGGCATCTTAATGATCTATGTTACTTAGCTAATTCTGATTTCTCCACCCCAGTACTATTCCACAACTGAGTACTTCTATTGTATGGTCAGGCAAAAATTGTTGGACCATTTATCCAATATCCGGCATACAAGTTAAGTTGAGTTGTCAATGTTGAGGCTACTTTTACATTTATGGTCCGGTTGCATATTGACTTAATTAGCCTATGTGTTCATGTTATGAATGTTGTATGCTATGAAGAGAATTATAAAGCATTATTGATTTCAGTTAAGCCATCCCATTTTCATTCATGAGCAGCCATGCAGGTGTATGAATGTTTTCCTCCCCAAACAGATACTGGTTTGATGAACGAACCCGCAGAACTGGGACAGAATCTGTTTTCAGCAATGTTCCCTGGCAGGCGTCGACAATACCGCACACCAAGCAAAGCGACAGCTACAATTGTGGAGTTTATGTGTTGCTGGTGAGTTCATATGCTAAATAGGTCCGAGGATAAATCAGTAGGGAAATTTGTTATGTTAGAAATCTGTGCGCAACCCTTAATGGTAGGCCACCCAAAAGTGAGTCAAAAGCAAATGCACCCACATTAAGAGATCTTTGAGGGTTTAGCCAAAGTCATTCCATTGAAAGGATTAGATTAGCATAACAAATTAGTATACATTGCACACCTGTCATGTGCACGCCTAAGAAAATGGTCTGAAATGGGAAGGGACCCATGTGCATGTGTTCAAGGAGAAACAATTTTCTTCTGTTGCTAACCGATGTGCTATGGTGTCCACTAATGAATATGACCCAGGTCAATAGAGAACTTGGTTGCTATGTGACAAACTCTAAATTAAATGTTGGTGTAATATCATCAAATCAGTGGAGCTTCAACATCACCAGTGTGCTGCCTTGTTTTCATGATTGCAGCCAAGCAACAAAGGTTTTCCAAAGTAAGATTATCACAATGAATAAGATGATTATTGTTAGGATGACAAGGCAGTTGGAGACCTGCTTTCACACAATCTTATATTTCTCAATGGCCCTATAGATGGTAGACATATTTATCCCATTGTCTGTCCTTTATGTACTACCTAGATGGCCAGAGTTAATGCAGAGGGAGAAGGCACTAAGTGACCCAACTGTCCCAATGCATGTTAACATCGGTGGTGCCAGAATGGAGGTGGCCAAAGAGATCCTGGACAAAGGTGAGATTGTCTATCACTTTTTTTCAATCTGACAATGTAACGCTGAAGACTTGTAGCCTCGTCTACATCATACACTGCTCTTTGTGTCATTACCGTGTGAAATAAGGTGATACAGGCCAGCAGCCCAAGCCCAAGTCAATGCTGCATTATCTCATTTACTGTTGCTACATTGTCCTGGCCCCACTTTAAGAGACTATTAATAATGTTCGATAGCACTATTGTTTTACCTTACATGTTTGAACTTGGCAACATTTAGTTGTAGTTTCAGCCTACATGGATGTCAAAGTAGCTGACCGAGCACATTATAATTCCTCAGTAGCCTATAACCTAACAACTTCCCCATGTTTGATTGTAGGGAGGTTGTTATTTTCTTCTAATTAATTTGGTTGTTGGTAAACAAAGACCCCACTGCTGAAAGACGCAAAGCCCGACAACTTCTCAAATCCACCTAAACATTTTTGTGTTTTGTAGAAGAAATTACAAATTTATTTAAGAAAATTGTGAAGGTGACCATATATTTGCCAATAACTGTATATAGTTTTTCATCCTAAGGCATTATGTGATATAGCTGACATGCTTCCTTTATTCTTTCAGAACTTAACAGGAAACTCTACTGCAGTTTCTGTGCAACAGATGAGGGGGGAGACTGGGTGAGTTTGCATTGCAACTCCTCACACAGTTGACATGACAATTCTCTAAACTTTTACCTTTCAATGTTTGAAGGGCCCAAAACATTTCCATTGCACTATGAACAATGGCCATAGGCAATTGCTGTGCTTTCTATTACTGTGGTCTAAGGGGGTGTTGAGTTTGGTAGTAAATATATGTTCATAACCTTAAAGGGATGGATAAGTCATTTTAATCATTTAAATGTTTTCTTACATTTAAAGCAGGTAGTGACTTCAATCTTCAGTTTTTTTTAACAAGCCACTGCCAACAAAGGCTAATTGTAATTTCCCCTCTTCGCCACATTCATGGCTGCATCATCTCTTGAATGGATTGTGGGTCAATAATTTAATCTAAAATGAAATGGCAGTGGCTAGTTAAACAAACCAAATTGTGGATTGCTGAGCTATCCTTTCAGCTGTGACATCATATAATGGAATCAATGGCCTGATTGACATGTACTTTCACAGATGGAGTGCTCCACATGCTCCAGTTGGTACCACACCACCTGTGCTGGGGTATCCATCAGCATTTACCATCAACACATGGAGAATCCTGCCTTACAATGGATGTGCCCACCCTGCCACAATTGAAAATCTGCACACCAAGGCTACTATTGGGTTGATACTGTGTCAAATCTATAATGTCCAGAGGTGTAAAAGATTTACAACTACAGCAGATTTTAGGGATGTCCCCGACGGGAAATAAAATCTGGGTTGACTTAGTCTTCCTGCTCTTTCCACCAATCGATTGGTCTAAATGTTAAAATGTATTTTTCCATATATAGACAGACACGCCAGACACGCTTTATAGATGTATAAAGCCAGGTCGAGCAGTTGCCATACAGGGCAGTGATGCAACCCGTCAGGATGCTGACGATGGTAAGGCTGTAAATCCTTTTGAGGATCTGAGTACCCATGCTAAATCTTTTCAGTCTCCTGAGTGGGAATATGTTTTGTCGCACTCTCCACGACTGTCTTGGTGTGTTTGGACCATTCTAGTTTGTTGGTGATGTGGACACCAAAGAACTTGAAGCTCTCAACCTGCTCCACTACAGCCCCATCGATGAGAATGGGTGCATGCTCGGTCATCCTTTTCCTGTAGACAACAATCATGTCCTTTGTCTTGCTCATGTTGAGGGAGACGTTGTCTTCGCCCCACACGGTCAGGTCTCTGACCTCCTCCCTATAGGCTGTCTCATCATTGTCGGTGATCAGGCCTACCACTGTTGTCATCAGCAAACTTGATGGTGTTGGAGTCGTGCCTGGCTGTGCAGTCATGAGTGAACAGAGTACAGGGGACTGAACATGCACCCTTGAGGGGACCCAGTGTTAAAGATCAGTGTGGCGGATGTGTTGTTGCCTACCGTCACCACCTGGGGGCTGCCCGTCAGGAAGTCCAGGATCCAGTTACAGAGGGAGGTTTAGTCCCAGGATCCCTAGCTTAGTGATGAGCTTTGAGGGCACTATGGTGTTGAATGCTGAGCTGTAGTCAATGAGTAGCATTCTCACATGGGTGACCCTTTTGTCCAGGTGGGAAAGGGCAGTGTGGAGTGCAATAGAGATTGCATCATCTGTGGATCTGTTGGGGCGGTATGTAAATTGGAGTGGGTGTAGGGTTTCTGGGATAATGGTGTTAATAATGTGAGCCATGACAAGCCTTTCAAAGCATTCCATGGCTACAGACGTGAGCGCTACGGGTGGGTAGTCATTTAGGCAGGTTACCTTAGTGTTTTTGGGCACAGGGACTATGGTTGTCTGCTTGAAACATGTTGATATTATAGACAGGAAGAGGTTGACAGGAAGAGGTTGTAAATGTCAGTGAAGACACTTGCCATTTGGTAAGCGCATGCTCAGAGTAAACGTCCTGGTAATCCGTCTGGACCTGCGGACTTGTGAATGTTGACCTGTTTAAAGGTCTTACTAACATCAGCTGCAGAGAGCGTGATCACACAGTCGTCCGGAACAGCTGATCCCCTCATGAATGTTTCAGTGTTACTTGCTTCGATGCGAGCACAAGTTATTTAGCTTGTCTGGTAGGCTTGTGTCACTGGGCAGCTCTCGGGGGTGCTTCCTTTTTGTAGTCTAATAGTTTGCAAGCCCTGCCACATCCGAAGAGCGTCAGAACTGGTGTAGTATGACTCAAAAAAAATTATAGACGAGTCACTGGTGCTTCATTTTTGCTTGTAAATAGAAAAAAAGGTTGATAGTAGTATCATCACACCCTGATCTATTTAACCTGTCTTTGTGATTTGTCTCCACACCCCTCCAGGTGTCACCCATCTTCCCCATTAGCCCCTGTGTATTTATACCTGTGTTCTCTGTTTCTGCCAGTTTGTCTTGTTTGTCAGGTTAATCAGCGTTTTGTGTCTCAGCCCCAGGCTTTTTCAAAGTCTCTTTTTCTCGACCCACTGGTGTTGACCCTTAGCATGCCCACCTGACCACTCTGCCTACCTGACCACTCTGCCTGACCCTGTGCCTGACCACTCTGCCTGACCCTGTGCCTGCCTACCTGAACACTCTGTCTGACCCTTTGCCTGACCACTCTGCCTGACCCTGTGCCTGATCACTCTGCCTGCCTCTGTGCCTGACCACTCTGCCTGCCTATGTGCCTGAACACTCTGCCTGCCTCTGTGCCTGACCACTCTGCCTACCTGACCACTCTGCCTGACCCTGTGCCTGAACACTCTGCCTGACCCTGTGCCTGAACACTCTGCCTGACCCTGTGCCTGACCACTCTGCCTGACCCTGCGCCTGACCACTCTGCATACCTGAACACTGCCTGACCCTGTGCCTGAACACTGCCTGACCCTGTGCCTGAACACTCTGCCTGACCCTGTGCCTGACCACTCTGCCTGACCCTGTGCCTGCCTACCTGACCACTCTGCCTGCCTCTGTGCCTGACCACTCTGCCTACCTGAACACTCTGCCTGCCTCTGTGCCTGACCACTCTGCCTACCTGACCACTCTGCCTGACCCTGTGCCTGAACACTCTGCCTGACCCTGTGCCTGAACACTCTGCCTGACCCTGTGCCTGAACACTCTGCCTGACCCTGTGCCTGACCACTCTGCCTGACCCTGCGCCTGACCACTCTGCATACCTGAACACTGCCTGACCCTGTGCCTGAACACTGCCTGACCCTGTGCCTGAACACTGCCTGACCCTGTGCCTGACCACTCTGCCTGACCCTGCGCCTGACCACTCTGCATACCTGAACACTGCCTGACCCTGTGCCTGAACACTGCCTGACCCTGTGCCTGAACACTGCCTGACCCTGTGCCTGAACACTCTGCCTGACCCTGTGCCTGAACACTCTGCCTGACCCTGTGCCTGACCACTCTGCCTGACCCTGTGCCTGCCTACCTGACCACTCTGCCTGCCTCTGTGCCTGAACACTCTGCCTGACCCTGTGCCTGACCACTCTGCCTACCTGAACACTCTGCCTGCCTCTGTGCCTGACCACTCTGCCTACCTGACCACTCTGCCTGACCCTGTGCCTGAACACTCTGCCTGACCCTGTGCCTGAACACTCTGCCTGACCCTGTGCCTGATCACTCTGCCTGCCTCTGTGCCTGACCACTCTGCCTGCCTATGTGCCTGAACACTCTGCCTGCCTCTGTGCCTGAACACTCTGCCTGACCCTGTGCCTGACCACTCTGCCTACCTGAACACTCTGCCTGCCTCTGTGCCTGACCACTCTGCCTACCTGACCACTCTGCCTGACCCTGTGCCTGAACACTCTGCCTGAACACTGCCTGACCCTGTGCCTGAACACTGCCTGACCCTGTGCCTGACCACTCTGCCTGACCCTGCGCCTGACCACTGCATACCTGAACACTGCCTGACCCTGTGCCTGAACACTGCCTGACCCTGTGCCTGAACACTGCCTGACCCTGTGCCTGAACACTCTGCCTGACCCTGTGCCTGACCACTCTGCCTGACCCTGTGCCTGCCTACCTGACCACTCTGCCTGCCTCTGTGCCTGAACACTCTGCCTGACCCTGTGCCTGACCACTCTGCCTACCTGAACACTCTGCCTGCCTCTGTGCCTGACCACTCTGCCTACCTGACCACTCTGCCTGACCCTGTGCCTGAACACTCTGCCTGACCCTGTGCCTGAACACTCTGCCTGACCCTGTGCCTGAACACTCTGCCTGACCCTGTGCCTGACCACTCTGCCTGACCCTGCGCCTGACCACTCTGCATACCTGAACACTGCCTGACCCTGTGCCTGAACACTGCCTGACCCTGTGCCTGAACACTGCCTGACCCTGTGCCTGAACACTGCCTGACCCTGTGCCTGAACACTGCCTGACCCTGTGCCTGAACACTGCCTGACCCTGTGCCTGAACACTGCCTGACCCTGTGCCTGAACACTGCCTGACCCTGTGCCTGACCACTCTGCCTGACCCTGCGCCTGACCACTCTGCATACCTGAACACTGCCTGACCCTGTGCCTGAACACTGCCTGACCCTGTGCCTGAACACTGCCTGACCCTGTGCCTGAACACTCTGCCTGACCCTGTGCCTGACCACTCTGCCTGACCCTGTGCCTGCCTACCTGACCACTCTGCCTGCCTCTGTGCCTGAACACTCTGCCTGACCCTGTGCCTGACCACTCTGCCTACCTGAACACTCTGCCTGCCTCTGTGCCTGAACACTCTGCCTGACCCTGTGCCTGACCACTCTGCCTACCTGACCACTCTGCCTGACCCTGTGCCTGAACACTCTGCCTACCTGAACACTCTGCCTGCCTCTTGCTTCCATTTTGATTTCTGATCTCTGCCTACCCTTACCCTGAACCTGCCTGCCATCTGGTACCGTTGACCCACCTATGGTTGCTGACCAGCCATACCCGGGTGTTGGACATGCTGCTAGAGCAAATCTGCGGGTTCTCTGGAGGGCAGCCTGCCACGGGGGTAACCCCACCGCTCCTCAGTAACTCGACGTTTAGCAGCACCGGCCACTCTACCTTCCTGGGAACCCCAGGTTACCTACTCCAGAACGCTTTAATGGAGAGCCGAGCACCTGTCGGACATTTTTAGCCTAGTGTGCCCTCATTTTCGAGCTTCAGCCCTCCTTCCCCCCGGCTCGCTCCAAAATAGCCTACCTCATTACGTTGATGTCTGGAAGGGCTCTCACCTGGGCTACCGCTGTATGGGAACAGCAGCCAGCCATATGCGTGAGCCTGGAGTGGTTTGTGGGAGAGGTGAGGAAGGTTTTTGATGCCCCGTTCTCCAGGAGAGAAGCTGCCTGTAAGCTAATTCAGCTCCGGTAGAATGCCCACAGGGTGGCTGAATATGCAGTGGATTTCTGCATGTTGGCAGCGAAGAGTGCATGGAACCCAGAAGCACTGTTTGACATGTTCCTGCATGGCGTCTCGGAGGAGGTAAAGGACGAGCTTGCTGCTGGGGAGTTACCCACTTGACACTTGATCTTGACTCTCTCTCATCACTTTGACAATGCGCATCGATGGGGGATTGCGGAACGTCAGATGGAGAGGAAGTTTGATTTCATTCACACATTCAGGGATTCGACCTCGCCTCCGAGTCATCCTGGAAGTCCCTGAATATCCCGTGGCCAGCACCCGAGAGTTCCCGAACTTCCTCGAGAGTCATCGAGGGCAAAAACCCTGTTTCCCGAGTCCATACAACTAGGCAGGGCTGGGCTGTTGCCAGTGAAACGTCAACACAGGATCCGCACAAAGAGTTGTCTATATAGAGGGCCTTTTGGTAATTTTGTGTCCTCGTATCCGGTAAAAGACCAGGCTCAGACCAGGAGCGAGTACTCTGGTTGGCCATATGAAGACCTTTTCTGCTCACCTTCCTCGCATCATTTCACTCTGCTGTGGGGAAACCAGTCCAAATTTTTTGGGGTCTGTTAAGTGGAGCGACACAGGGGAACCCAAGAGCAGACTCAGATGGGGAAACGGGGATGAATAAACCAAAATATTTATTGTTACACAGAAGGATATGGAGTGCAGATTCGGGGAAGCTCGGATGAGTTGCAGAAAAAAATAGATGTGGAGACTGAGGTTGAAGTTGGCTGAGAAAAACAGGGTAACCGGTCCTGAGGGGAATCAAAGGTAGTAGTGGTGAGTAAAATCCAGAACAAGGTAGTTGGGTGGTGAGATGGAAAAGGAGACAGGAGGCAGAGTGCAATGAGAGGATAAACGGTGTCAGGCAGGGAAACAAGCACAGCAGGGTATCTTGAGTAATCATAAATGGCTAGAATCATGCACTGACTGAGCAGAGATCTCGATCTGGCAGAGTGGAAGTGGCAGGACTGAGTATTTGTAGAGGTCTTGATTATGAAACAAGTTGTCGCTGGTAGGGATCTGACTCAGCACACCTCTCTCCAACCACACAATCATACACAGAGAGAGAGAGCGAATGGGAGAGTAACTGCAGTTCAAGAAGAA
This sequence comes from Oncorhynchus mykiss, assembly GCF_057628025.1. Classification (NCBI taxonomy): domain Eukaryota; kingdom Metazoa; phylum Chordata; class Actinopteri; order Salmoniformes; family Salmonidae; genus Oncorhynchus; species Oncorhynchus mykiss. Next base: position 28,744,768 of record NC_143042.1, read on the forward strand.
ACCAGATGAACACCAGAGGGCATAGCAGGAGCAGATGTGACAGGGTCCTCATTGTCTCTGGGGTCGATGAGAGCTTTTTGAAGCCCACACTAGCTTCCGAGTTGAACATCCCTACTCAGCCACTATTTATTCCCATTGATGTTTGACCGTTGAACAGGTGCTCTGTAGGTTGGGTCATGATAACACCACTCATCAACCTACGGGTGTCAGGGAATCACAGCGATACCATTCAGTTCCTGCTTTGGGATTCTCCTGGGCCAAACGGCACAATCCACTCATCAACTGGTCTACCGGTGCTATCATGGCCTGGAGTCCGTCCTGCCATGACCATTGTCTGAATTCTGCACAACTTCCCCCGGGAAGGCTTCCTGGGTCCTTGTAGGTGGTTACGGACCTCTCCGCCATTCACGCGGAGTACCAGGATCTCTGGGAGCTTTTGAACAAGTCCCGGCCCACTTCCCTTCCGCAGCACTGCTCCTATGACTACGGGATTGACCTTCTTCCTAGCACCGCACCGGGAACGTCTGTACTCATTGTCGGGACCATAGACGAAGGCTATGAACTACATTAGGGACTCTCTAGCTACAGGATTTATCCATCCCTCTCCCACTGGCGCAGGCTTGTTCTTCGTGGAGAAGAAGGACAAGACCCTGCCCCCGTGCATTGACTACAGGGGACTCAATGACATTACTGTTAAGAACCGATATCTGCCACCACTCATTTCCTCGGACTTCGAGCCTTTCCAGGTGGCAACTGTAAGCTGGATCTACGAAACGCCTACCACCTGGTGGGGATACGAGAGGGGGACGAGAGGGGGACAAGTGGAAGACTGCTTTCAACACGGCCAGCGCCCACTAACAATATCTGTTCATGCACTTTAGCATCACCAACTCCCCTGCTGTGGTCCACATTCTGGTGAATGATGTTATCCGTGACATGCTGAATCGGTTTGTCTTCGTCTACCTTGATAACATCCTTGTCTTCTCCCGCTCCCTCCAAGAACACATGCTCCATGTCCAGCAGGATCTCCAGCGCATTCTGGAGCGATTTCCATCGCTCCACCAACACCTCCTGGGGTTAGCCAACTTTTATCGCCACTTTATCTGGGATTACAGCACCCTTGCCTTCCCCTGTCTGCCCTCACCTCTACCAAGGTTCAGTTCACGTGGTCCACGGCAGCTGACCGGCTATTCCGGGACCTGAAATAGCGCTTCACCACAGTTCTGATGTTGGTTGATCCGGACCCTTCCTGTTAGTTTGTGGTGAAGGAAGATGTTTCTGATGTCGGAGTGGGGACTGTTCTGTCGCAATGTTCTGCCCTGGATTGGAAGTTGCATCCCTGCGCCGCCTTCTCCCACCACCTCAACGCCACAGAGGAATTATGATGTGGGGAATCTGGAGCTTCTAGCAGAGAAGATGGCAATGGAGGCACTGGCTTAAAGAGGAGGAGCATCTGTTCATTGTGTGTACAGACAACAAAAAAATCTGTAGTAGCTCCGCTCCGCTAATCGCTTGACCTCCAGGCAAGCGAAATGGGGGCTGTTTACCCAGTTCAACTTTTCCCCCTCCTACCGGCCGGGGTCCAAGAACATCAAGCCGGATGTTTTGTCTCTCCGCTATAACCCCAAGGCTACCACCCCAGAGCCCGAGACAATCCTTCCTTCCTCTTGCCTGGTGACGGCCCTCAGCTGGGGTGTAGGGGAACAGGTCCGGGAGGCGCAGCAGTCCTAGCCGAAACCTGGGAGGGGGTGTCAAGAACCAGATGTTTGTGTCTAACGCTGTCCAATCCGCGGTCCTGGAGTGGGCCAAATCCTCCAGTTTAGCCTGTCACCCTCACAACCCCTGGTCCAACATATCCCTGGATTTTGTCACGGGTCTCTGACCCCCCCACCCTCCCGTCTGAGGGAAACACTGATCGACCGGTTTTCCAAAGCCGCACACTTCATTCCTCTCCCCAAACTCCCCTTGGCCAAGGAGACGGCCCAGCCCATGGTGTAGCATGTCTTCCGGATTCATGGACTGCCGCTGGACCTGGTCTCCAACCGGAGGCCTCAGTTGTCATCCCAGGTCTGGAAGGCATTCTGCGCCCTCATTGTGTCGTTGGCCAGCCTGTCCTCTGGGTTCCACCCCCAGTCCAATGGCAAGTCGGAGCGAGCAAACCAGGATCAGGAGAGCCCGATTGGCCCTTACAGTAAAATGCTTACTTACGTCCCCTAACCAACTGTGCAGTTAAAACAAATACAGATAAGAATAATAGATACAAGTAATTAAAGAGCAGCATTAAAAAAATTACAATATATATACAGGGGGGTGCTGGTACAGAGTGAATGTGCGGGGTCACCAATTGAGGTAGTATGTTCATGTAGGTAGAGTTAACTAAAGTTACTATTGCTTGCCCCTGTTTGAGTATTAAACTATTGTTTATTCGACGTGGTCTGCATCTGGGTCTTACCTTCATACCTGATAATTATGGTAAGATTTGCCAAGTGTAGGGCTTTGTAAGCGTCTCTGTGTGTGGAGTAAAGGTGGTCTCGAATTTGTTTAACTCTGGTTGTGCATTTAACATGCTGATAGAAATTAGGTTAAAAAAAATGCCCACACAGATGTGCCTTTGTTGCAACCAATTAAATTACTTCCTACAGCACATTTGCTACTTCTCCCTTATATTCAAAGAAAAGGTAATGTGTAAAAACATTAAGGTAACAGAAAATTTTACAAAATATCAAAGGCATATTGGATTTTTCAAACAATTTTTACTCAGTACTTTGTCAATTATATACTTTTACTTGTAGGGTATTTTTTTTATATAGTCAAATCTAATTAAAGTAACAGTACCCCGATAATTTCATACTATTGCAATACTGAACTGTGTAGTATGATCTAGAAATAAAGACGCGCGACCACGAGGTTCTAGCTCCAGCCTGTTTATTGCATGTCCTACATAGGTACGGATGCCCCCAAGGGACATCCTACTACAGCTGTATGGATGGGTTATGGTTAAGCTGGCATAAGCGAATGATAGTGGATTTCAGGTCACTTTTTTTTTTTTTTTTTCTCCAGTTTTGACTGAAATGTACCTCCTAGGTTCTTAGAGAAATGCACATGCTCGTTTAATTTTGAATTTAAAAAACAACCTATTGTGTGTTTTTTGTGTGTGAAAATTGGTAGCCTGCAGGAAGCCTACATAGCTACAGTACGTATTTTCCTTTCTGCAACTTCTACAAAGAACGTTAACCATTATCTTGATGAAAAGGAATTTGGACACACAGTTGGTGTTTACCATCAGTGGCAGTAAAAAGCCTTCACTACCATAATGGTATACAGGCATTGACTCTTGATTAATGTATTGGAAGACTGTACTAAATATCTTGGGTATGATGGGATAAGTTACACTATCCTGACTGTATTAGTCTCAACCTACCATTTCTGATTTTAACTATATGGTTAAAAAGTATATGGTTACTGTGCTTCGGAAAGTATTCAGACCCCTTGACTTGTTGACATTTTGTTACGTTACAGCCTTCTACAATTGATTACATTGGTTTTCTCTTATCAATCTACACACAATAGCGGACAATGTCAAAGCAAAAGCAGGTTTAGTATAAGAGCACAAGGTGAGACCCAGATGAAGACATGGGAGGCAGATGGTTTGAGTCTTGATATTTATTCAACAATCCAAAAGGGCAAGAAAATGGTCGTGGACAGGCAAAATGTCAACCAGTTCAGAGTCCAGGAGGTACAGAGTGGCAGCCAGGCTCGAGGTCAGGGCAGGCAGAATGGTCAGGCAGGCGGGTACAGAGTCCAGAAAACAGGCAAGGCAAAAAAAGTGAGGACTAGCGAAAGAGAATAGAAGCAGGAGCAAGAGAAAATGCTGGTTGCCTTGAAAAGCATACAAGACAAACTGGCACAGAGACAGGGATATATACACTAGGGATAATAAGTGACACCTGGATGGGGTGGAGACAATCACGAGAAAGGTGAAACCGATCAGGGTGTGACATTTAGAAAGGAACTCCAATTTATTAAATCAAAATGTGATTACATTTACATAACTATTCAGACCCTTTACTCAATACTTTGTTGAAACAGCTTTGGCAGCTATTACAGCCTTGGGTCTGAGGCTACAAGCTTGCCACAGCTGTATTTGGGGAGTTTCTCCCATTCTTCTCTGTAGATCCTCTCAAGATCTGTGAAGTTCGATGGAGAGTTTTGCTGCACACCTATTTACAGGTCTCTCCAGAAATGTTAGATTGGATTCAAGTCAGGGTTCTGGCTGGCCCACTCAAGGAAATTCAGAGACTTGTCCTGAAGCGTTAATACAGGACTAAGATTGAATCCTACTACACCTGCTCTGATGCTTGTTGGATGTGGAAGGGCTTGGAAAATATTCATGACTACAAAGGGACACCCAGCCACAAGCTGCTCAGTGACGAAAGCCTACTAGAATTGCTAAAAAAATGCTAAAAGCATTTTATGCTCGCTTCGAGCAAAGCAACACTGAAGCATGCACAAGAGCACCAGCTGTTCCAGAAGAATGTGTGATCAGGCTCTCCATAGGCGATGTGCGCAAGACCTTTAAACAGGTAAACATTCCTAAAGCCACGGGCCAGACTGATTATCAGGCAAGTGTCTTCACTGACATTTTCAACCTCTCCCTGACCGAGATTGTAATACCTACATATTTCAAACAGACCAACATATTCCCTGTGCCGAAGAAAGCAAAGGTAACCTGCCTAAATGATTAGCGCCCCGTAGCACTCACATTGATAGCCATGAAGTCCTTTGAAAGGCTGGTAATGGCTCACATCAAGCAATCATGCCGGAAACCCTAGACCCACTCCAATTGGCATACTGCCCCAACAGATCCACAGATGATGCAATCTCTATTGCACTCCACACTACCTATTCACACCTGGAGAAAAGGATAACCTCTGTGAGAATTCTGTTTTTAAAAAATATATATATATTTGTTTATTTTACCCCTTTTTCTCCCCAATTTCGTAGTAGCTACTGTCTTGTCTCATCGCAACTCCCGTACGGGCTCGGGAGAGAAAAGGTTGAAAGTCATGCGTCCTCCGATACACAACCCAACCTAGCCCGCACTGCTTCTTAACACAGCGCGCAGCCAACCCGGAAGCCAGCTGCACCAATGTGTCAGAGGAAACACAGTGCACCTGGCAACCTTGGTCAGCGCGCACTGCACCCAGCCCGCCACAGGAGTCGCTGGTGTGCGATGAGACAAGGACATCCCTACCGACCAAGCCCTCCCTAACCCGGACGATTATGCGTCGCCCAACAGACGTCCCGGTCGAGGCCAGTTACGACAAAGCCTGGGCACGAACCCAGGGTCTCTGATGGCACAGCTGGCGCTGCAGTACAGCACCCTTAACCACTGCGCCACCTGGGAGGCCCAGAATGCTGTTAATTGACTATAGCTCAGCATTCAACAGCATAGTGCCAACAATGCTGATCACTAAGCAAAGGATCCTGGTACTAAACACCTGTCTCTGCAACTGGATCCTGGACTTCCTGACGGGCAGCCCCCAGTTGGTAAGGGTAGCCAACAACACATCTGCCACGCTGATGCTTAACACTAAGGCCACTCAGAGGTGGGTGCTTAGTCCCCTCCTGTACTCCCTGTTCACCCATGACTGCATGGCAAAGCACAACTCCAACACCATTACGGTTGCTGATGACAACAGTGTTAGGCATGATCACCGACAACGATGAGACGGCCTATAGGGAGGAGGTAAGAGACCTGGCAGTGTGGTGCAAAGAGAACCTTGCCCTCAACGTGAGCAAGCCAAAAGGAGCTGATTGTTGACTATAGGAGAAGGAGGGCAGAATAGAACCCCATTAACATGGACAGGTCTGAAGTGGAGAAGTTGAAAGTTTCAAGTTCCTTGATATCCATATCCCCAACGAACTATCATAGTCAAACACACCAACACAGTTGTGAAAGAGGGCATGATAACACCTTTTACCCCTCAGGAAACTGAAAACATGGGTCCCCAGATCCTCAGTTATACCGCTGCACCATCAAGAGCATCCTGACCGGTTGCATCCCCTCCCGGTATGGAAACTGCTCGGCATCTGACTGTAAGGCGCTACTAAGGGTGTATCGTCGGACGGGGCCACAGTATTTAGGTTGCAATAGTTTGTGTAGGGGGGTTAGGGTCAGTCAGTTAAACCTGGAGTATTTATCCTGTCTTATCTGGTGTCCCGTGTGAATTTAAGTATGCTCCCTCTAATTCACTCTCTCCCTCTCCCTTCTATCGCGGAGGACCTGAGCCCTGGGACCATGCCTCAGGACTATCTGGCATGATCACTCCTTGCTGGCCCCAGTCCACCTGATCGTGCTGCTGCTCCAGTTTGAACTGTTCTGCCTGCAGCTATGGAACCATGACGTATTCACCGGACGTGCTACCTTGTCCCGGACCTGACATTTACTCTTGAGGTGCTGACCTGTTGCACTCTACAACCACTGTGATTATTATTTGAGCCTGCTGGTGATATGGCCATGTACTGTTATCTCCAACCGGCACAGCCAGAAGAGGACTGGCCACCCCTCATAGCCTGGTTCCTCTCTAGGTTTCTTCCTAGGTTCCTGCCTTTCTAGGGAGTTTTTCCTAGCCACTGTGCATCTGCATTGCTTGCTGTTTTGGGGTTTTAGGCTGGGTTTCAACATCGGCTGATGTTGTAAGGGATTTATGAATAAAATTTGATTGCTGACGGGCGAGTACATCACTGGGTAGAAGCTTCCTACCATCGAGGACCTACTGTATATACTAGGCAGTGTCAGAGGAAGGGCCAAAAAATAGTCCAACACTCCAGTCACATTGTAAAGAAAGTAATTTCAATAGTATTGTGATATTATGTCATGGAGTAACAAACTTTAATTTGGAGAAATTACTAACCTTGTCTGCAAAAGCCAACTTTGACCTGGGGGCATGCTTTGTAGACCATTCAAAAGCGTTCCGATACCTTGTCCCCAAGAAAAAACTCACGTGTTATGATAGCTTATAGGCAGTAGTAGGCAAATGAAGGGCCAAAGTTCCAATATTACGATTTTGGAATAACATTTCTAGGGTCTATTTGTTGGTAATTGGAAATACGACTCTTTCGAATTTCGTCCCCTGTTCCTAAACACATCCATCCTATAGTGTAGGTTTTGAAGATTCCTAATCTCTGTTTGTAGTCATCAAAAGAAGATTGAGGAACGGTTGGTGGACCCAAGAAGTACAAGCCCCCACACCATTCTATAACCTCTGAAATGTTGTCTTTGATGTGTGCATTTCAAAGTACCCCTTAACATCAATTCCCTGTCTCTCTGGTAGAGTAGTGGTGATGGTGTTTGCTCCCCAAACCAGAGTTTGAGAGTTCAAATCTGAAGAGAGCATTTTTTAGGGAGCCATTTTTGATTCTGCCTTTTGTTCGCATGAAAGAACTAACTTGAGGTTTGTTGGGGGGTAGGGGTAGTTCCCATCAAATAGAAAGACTGAAGTGACACCTTGTACAGAATGTCCTTTTAATAGAGTTGTGATAACATACTATGTCGTGGAGTAACAATATATTATCCTTGTCTGCAAAAGCCAACTTTGACCTGGGGGCATGCTTTGTAGACCATTCAAAAGCGTTCCGATACCTTGTCCCCAAGAAAAAACTCACGTGTTATGATAGCTTATAGGCAGTAGTAGGCAAATGAAGGGCCAAAGTTCCAATATTAAGATTTTGGAATAACATTTCTAGGGTCTATTTGTTGGTAATTGGAAATACGCCTCTTTCGAATTTCGTCCCCTGTTCCTAAACACATCCATTCTATAGTGTAGGTTTTGAAGATTCCTAATCTCTGTTTGTAGTCATCAAAAGAAGATTGAGGAACGGTTGGTGGACCCAAGAAGTACAAGCCCCCACACCATTCTATAACCTCTGAAATGTTGTCTTTGATGTGTGCATTTCAAAGTACCCCTTAACATCAATTCCCTGTCTCTCTGGTAGAGTAGTGGTGATGGTGTTTGTTCCCCAAACCAGAGTTTGAGAGTTCAAATCTGAAGAGAGCATTTTTTTAGAGAGCCATTTTTGATTCTGCCTTTTGTTGGCATGAAAGAACTAACTTGAGGTTTGTTGGGGGGTAGGGGTAGTTCCCATCAAATAGAAAGACTGAAGTGACACCTTGTACAGAATGTCCTTTTAATAGAGTTGTGATAACATACTATGTCGTGGAGTAACAATATATTATCCTTGTCTGCAAAAGCCAACTTTGACCTGGGGGCATGCTTTGTAGACCATTCAAAAGCGTTCCGATACCTTGTCCCCAAGAAAAAACCCACGTGTTATGATAGCTTATAGGCAGTAGTAGGCAAATGAAGGGACAAAGTTCCAATATTAAGATTTTGGAATAACATTTCTAGGGTCTATTTGTTGGTAATTGGAAATACGCCTCTTTCGAATTTCGTTCCCTGTTCCTAAACACATCCATCCTATAGTGTAGGTTTTGAAGATTCATAATCTCTGTTTGTAGTCATCAAAAGAAGATTGAGGAACGGTTGGTGGACCCAAGAAGTACAAGCCCCCACACCATTCTATAACCTCTGAAATGTTGTCTTTGATGTGTGCATTTCAAAGTACCCCTTAACATCAATTCCCTGTCTCTCTGGTAGAGTAGTGGTGATGGTGTTTGTTCCCCAAACCAGAGTTTGAGAGTTCAAATCTGAAGAGAGCATTTTTTTAGAGAGCCATTTTTGATTCTGCCTTTTGTTGGCATGAAAGAACTAACTTGAGGTTTGTTGGGGGGTAGGGGTAGTTCCCATCAAATAGAAAGACTGAAGTGACACCTTGTACAGAATGTCCTTTTAATAGAGTTGTGATAACATACTATGTCGTGGAGTAACAATATATTATCCTTGTCTGCAAAAGCCAACTTTGACCTGGGGGCATGCTGTGTAGACCATTCAAAAGCGTTCCGATACCTTGTCCCCAAGAAAAAACCCACGTGTTATGATAGCTTATAGGCAGTAGTAGGCAAATGAAGGGACAAAGTTCCAATATTAAGATTTTGGAATAACATTTCTAGGGTCTATTTGTTGGTAATTGGAAATACGCCTCTTTTGAATTTCGTCCCCTGTTCCTAAACACATCCATCCTATAGTGTAGGTTTTGAAGATTCCTAATCTCTGTTTGTAGTCATCAAAAGAAGATTGAGGAACGGTTGGGGGACCCAAGAAGTACAAGCCCCCACACCATTCTCTAACCTCTGAAATGTTGTCTTTGATGTGTGCATTTCAAAGTACCCCTTAACATCAATTCCCTGTCTCTCTGGTAGAGTAGTGGTGATGGTGTTTGCTCCCCAAACCAGAGTTTGAAAGTTCAAATCTGAGGAGAGCATTTTTTAGAGAGCCATTTTTTTTATGTTGCCTTTTGTTGTCATGAAAGAGCTAACTTGAGGTATGTACCCCCTAGTTCAAATCCCAGAGAAACAGTTAATGTAGCAACTTCTTTCTTGTTGCCTTTGTGGGTCTGAAAGAGCAAACCAGAGGTATGTAGGGGAAAAGGGGCTAGTTCCCATCAAAAAGCAAGAATGAAGTGACACCTTGTTTCAAATGTCATTTCAGTAGTTGTGATAGTTGTGATAGCATACTATGCTGTGGAGTAACAATACAAACATACTCTGTAAAAGCCAACTTTTACCTGGGGCCATTCTTTGTAGACCATTCAAAAGTGTTCCTAGTCTTGGTCCGCCTGAAGAAAGCCACATGTTAAGATAGTTTAAAAATAGTTGTAGATATGGTGGTGAATTCCCAAAGGAGAGGTTGTGAGTTAAATTCATTTCAAGAGCATGCCAACTTGCTTTTGTTGCCTTGACAGAACAATGTTGAGGTGGGGTTCCGGAAGGGAAACATTAAGGGAAATTGGATACTAAAATGTTAGGGTACAGCAACTGGTGTTGAGAAGGAGTGCTGATCTACAAACAAACCCACCGCTGTCCATATAAAGTTATTCCAGAGACAACTGATTCAGAATGATCTAGGCAAAGCTGATCGTAGAAAAGTGCTCCTCTGTACGCATTTATGAAATGTCTCAGGCTAAGAATGCTGAACTGGAATCAGTACCCCCCACACCCCGTCAAAGTAATGTTATTCATTCTACTCACAAATGCTAAACAGATCCTAGTTCAGCACTCCTACTTCAAGCCACCAAGTGAATGTTGGGTATTGGGTGCTAAACTTCTTGAACAGTGGTTGAAAAAGTACCCAATTGTCATTCTTGAGTAAAAGTAAAGATATGTTAATAGAAAATGTCTCAAGTAAAAGTGAACCAGTAAAATACTAAGTAAACCTCATTGATAAAAGATACTTAAGTGTCAGTGGTAAAAGTATAAATTATTTGACCTTCCATATATTAAGCAAACCAGACAGCACAATTCTCTTGTATTTTTAATTATGAAATAGCCATGGGAACACTCAGACATAATTTACAAACGAAGCATGTGTTTAGTGAGTCCGCTAGATCAGAGGCAGTAGGGATGTTCTCTTGATAAGTGTGTGAATTGGACCATTTTCCTGTCCGGCTTAGCATTCAAATGCATAAAGTACTTTTGGGTGCCAGGGAAACTGTATGGAGTAAAAAATATTAATTTCTTTAAAAATGTGGCGAAGTAAAATTGAATGTTGTAAAGAAACAGAGAGTAAAAGTACAGATACAAAAAAAACAGATATAAACAAAATGTAGTGGAGTAGTTTAAATACATTTTTGTTAAGTAATTTACACCACTGGACTTGAAAGGAACACCGGTACCCCATGTATATAGCCTTGCTATTTTTATTTTACTGCTGATCTTTAATTATTTGTTACTTTTATTTCTTATTTAACACATTTTTCTTACAACTAAATTGTTGGTTAAGGGCTTCATTTCAGCATTTCACTGTAAGGTAGTCACATGTAGTATTCGGCGCATGTGACAAATACAATTTGATTTGTTACACATGAAAAACATGTTGTGAACCAGGTGTGACATTATTGAAGCTGTGCTGACACCTAGTGGACATCAAGAAGACCTACAACACACATACATACATACATACATACATACATACATACATACACTTTAATCTTAACACAGATGGGATGCTTTACATAAGTTGCTATTTTTTTATTAGACACTAATATATATGTCCAATAAACAGACGTTCAAAAGTCGGAATGTAAAACACAAACGACTGGAAAGTCATTCAAAAGCAGGTGAATCAAGCATCTTGGGGTTACCTGAAATAGGTCAAAGTATATATTTTAAATGTTCTAATTGATTTAATCTTTATTTAACTAGGCAAGATGAACTCAAAAACATCGACATAGACACAAGTTACCTGCTATATTTGGGGAAAAGGATTAACACAGAGAGAACTTGGCAAAATACAATGCATGCTTCTGTAGTACGAGTAGGTATATACAGTATCATCGGTAACAATTGTGTACAAGCCACCTAGCTAATAAAACACTGGGGCTTGCGGTCATTAGTTACATTTCAACCACAGCGATTCCCCAATTGAGGCGCATCAGAGTTCACCCGCAAATGCAGGAACACCGGAAATAATAACTAAACCAACGAATGAGAAATGGTGGAGGCTACTAGAACGAAGAGACATTTTTTTCGAATAAACGTGGTGAGTGAAAAACGTAGTTTCCATAGCTCACTCCCTACCCGGTATCTCATTCTACTGTTATACGACTCTGTATGCGTTGCTTGTTGGCAACCTTGTTATTTACGAAGTTTTTGGAACGGATTCCTGTTGGAACGTTCCACAAATTATACCCACCCTATGAATGGGGGGTGTTCATCGACACAACAAAGGCCTTAAAAATGTTCAGTCTTCTCGGCCACATGTCATTAGTACACCTCAAATACAGTTCACATAACAATACACAACTTGCAAGCAACCTCCCTTTTAACTAAAATGTCCAAATACTTCTGGCAGGGCAATAATAGTCCAGCTCTAATGAACTTCAATGGGAAGTGCATTGGAAAAATAGAGAGTCTGTTGCAGGGTAAAGCACTGGAACGATAGAGGGAAGAGAAAAAGAGAAAGAGAACAAGAGAGATCTTAGCTGTGGTCTTCAGGCGTGCAGGTGTACTGTCTGACTGCCCGATGGTTTGTATGTTAAAGCTTCGCAACAATGTTGCTACTAATCCATGCGATCCATAACGGGCGTGGTCCCAAACGAAAACAACCACGACCTAGAGCGATTACACCGATGATTGAGTTAAATACTCTATAAACTACACACGCTGAAAACAAACAAAACTTCTGCAGCATAGCACACAATCAAACTGTCGCGCCACCAAAGAGCCCCTCCCCAAAGAGCTGAATGAGCTCTCTTCATTTTCTCCTTCCTTACTGCTCATGCGCTCTTAAAGTGGCAGTGCACGGTGAAGGCTCCGTGCAGATTTTGCCACAGTATTACAGGGCGAACCAGGAGAGCCAGGACGTGGGGGAGCAAAGGTAAACTAGCATGCACTACAATCCCATGGCATGTTTCCCAAGTTTCAAAATCCTCAATATAGGAATACTTGTTCATTTTCTCAGATTCATATTAGAATGTGATAGTGTGACCAAGGGCTTCCTAATATAAAGGTACATTTGTAGGTGTGATTTTGCAAAAATCTGCGTAACCCTACACCATTACAGCATTAGCTCTTAAATGGGCAATCAGCAGTTGCCCCATACATTTTTGGACTCATAAATTAATGTTATGTACCCATTGGTTGTTGAAGAAAATAACTTATAAATGCCTCGTGAGATTAGTTCAATTGCCGTACACCATATGAACCCAAAATATAAGCGTATTTTACTCCAACATTTGTAAACAAAGTAGATGTAAACAAACACTTTATAGCCTCAAAACATGGTTAAAACTATAATTTTGATATCATGGATGGTCAGTCCTTGCATCCATAGCTCTGTCTATACATTTGAGAGTGGTTAAATTTCTCCAGCCCCATCCCGCAGCTTTTTTACTGAAACAGGGGTTTGGAACCCGCTTTGTTATTGTTTCACCTGGATTAACACATGCACCAAAAAGAGAAAGACCACTTACAACATACAAACATGTTTCTTCAACATCCACCTGGGACAGCCTGTTCTGCTAATCAAAAAAAACTCAGAATGTGCAATCTGCAAATCCACTACTGTATCTGCACAAATGTATTGAATATCGGCCACAGCGTACATCCTGACAAAAAGCCAGCCTGGTACTTTTTATAGCAGTGCCTGCCATTTATTTTCTTGCAACGACAGAACCATTTGCTAGGCACAGCCTAACTATTTACGACCAAATTATTCTCCATTCTTTTGCGTCACAGAAAAATAGTCTTTCCTGATGCTGCAAAACAGGTTCCGCCTGACAGAGTCAGATTTGTATGCAATTTTATGGCAGCTCACAGTCGTTCTATCTATTTTCTTAAATATGGTGTCTTACAAAGTTGTATTTCTCTTCCAGTTGCTGTTGATCTACATTGAATAATTGATTTGGGTGACGGTCGGTGGAGATGGTTAAGTAGTATTTCCAGATTTTTATTCATTACATTTCCAATGCTTTCAGGAGGCTCAAATGTAATTTACAGGTCTCTCGCTGAGTTCTAAAAATCGCTGAGTTCTAAAAATATTATCTAGTCTCACACCAATGTTTGTAAGCAATGTGAATGCAAACAAACACTGTATAGCTTTAAAACTATAATGTTGATATCACAAATGGTCAGTCTTTGCATCCATAGCTCTGTCTTTGAATTTGAGAGTGGTGATGTTTCTCCAGACCCATCCCTCAGATTTTTACCAAAACAGAGGCGGGGTGTCTGCTTTGTTATTGTTTCAACTGCTGTTTGTGCCTTTTAATGAAAATTGAGGGGAAAAATAAAATCTCAGTAGAAAACAATCCATACTCACTGAATTGAATCCCTTTAAAGCCATTGCAGACCTCTTAACTTTAGTAGTCCACATAATCAGCACCACAGTGGCCCTAACTAATGTTGATTGCATGTAACACTGGTACATAAACAGAAGTGCAAGTTGAACTCTTCATCAGGGCCCAACTCATTTTAGAGCTGTTTGGGACCTAGTTATAGAAAGGGTAAAGATGGCTATCGACGGCACCAGGACAGAGACTTTTCTATGTAGGGAGAGCCAGGACTTCCAGGGCTTCCTGGGCTTCCCGGGATTAAGGTAAATTCATCCCAAAGCATTTCCAGTCTTCCCTGTGCCTTGTCTTCCCACCTACCAACATTCAAATCTAAGCTAATACAGATTTGTCATTAATTGTTCATGATTCAATGGTCAAGGATAAAACTATTTACATGTCATTCACATAAACAAATGCAAATTATTACTCAAATTAGAATGGAACATACGATCAAGATTTTGTTGTGAGTTGGCCAGCTGAATAGCAGTGCCGATTGATAAATACACCCCTGGCAATGCTGCAATCAGGCACACCACTAAATAATTGGTAATTTCCTTTAGTTCAGTCACACATAATCTGAAAGAGCATCTACTGTATGTAATGCATCATTCAAGGATTATGATAATTACTTTTTGTTGGGCAAAAGAGCACTTGATTTTCACTTCAGTGGGAAAAGAACGTCTACAGTTTTATATTTAAATATGTGCTTGTATCACAGCTAATGGTTGTGTAGATCTTAATGCCTTGAGACAAATACTGGTTTACAGTAGGTACTTTATACTCAATGCATAAATCTGCCATGAAGAGCACATCTCCATTTTGACAAGCACACCTGAGGTACATTGTTACTAATCCGCTCTTCACATAAGCAGTAAATAATATACAGCACTAGAGTATTTATGTTCACTCAGAACATGTGGTCATATTACAGAATGAATGAAAGCAACGCTAAAACAGCCATGTGATAGTGCTTGTTGCTGTTTTAGTTTGTTTGCCTGTGCCACTTGTGTATGCCTTACCATTGTATACAGTCTAACCCTGGTTTGATTTAAAAAAGGGCTGAATGCTTTTGGAAGCTAACAATGTTGCACTAACATCTTCTCCTACAGCAAAAAAATATACAGAACTTCTCTATTATGGTCTTGATTGATCTTACCAAGCACTATGGGTAACCTTTTCACACTTCTTCTACTGGCCATTGCATAGCCTTTCACGATAGCTTCTCCCTTCCAGAGTTGTCCTTAAAACCTGTTAAGCGTAAAGTGCCTGATTTCAGGGATATTGTAATAGTTAATTTGTTTTATCAAGGTAATCCATTATAAATCAGCCTCTGTTAAACCAATTTGCTTCAGGGAGGTTTAGGCTAATAGCCACGCTTCCCAGCTTGAATGAAGTTCACCTAGGAAGACTCTGGGGTATCAAATTAAATATCCACAGCCATTGGAAGCTGGGAAGTCCCGCATACACTTTAATTCGCTAGTCGGACTCTGTCAATTTGTGGAGGAAAGACACATTGCTAAGAACCTAAGAACCTTCCGCATCATTAGCAACTAGTCCCATCGTTCTAGCAATGGGCATTCCAAGTCTTTTCTGTGAGCCGGATCTTTTGGTTCCATTCACAGAAAAGAGCCATTCATTACCGAACAATTATTTGTTTTATTTTATTTTATTGTTTTATTTCACACACTGCAAAAATCTGGAGTGGATCAGAATGAGCCTCTCTCCTGTTGTCTGTTGCTCAAATATAGCAGTAGAGGCAGTATGCAAAGCAGGGAGCCAAATTCGCTTACCCACGTTCACCACTCAAAATGTGAAACAAAACCATTATTTTTTTGTTAATCACAGATGGACAACTTTTATAGGAGATGAAAGCTGAGATTGTATCCAATTTGTAGAGTCGCCAGTGGGGAACTTCACTTTTACTTGAGTAACTTTGTAAAGTTGATTGTAAAAGTCGGAAGTTTACATACACTGAGGTTGGAGTCATTAAAAATAGTTTCTCAACCACTCCACAAATTTCTTCTTAACAAACTATAGTTTTGACAAGTCGGTTAGGACATCTGCTTTGTGCATGACACAAGTCATTTTTCCAACAATTGTTTAAAGACATTATTTCACTTATAATTCACTGTATCACAATTCCAGTGGGTCAGAAGTTTACATACACTAAAGTTGACTGTGCCTTTAAACAGCTTGGAAAATTCCAGAAAATGAAGTCATGGCTTTAGAAGCTTC
This sequence comes from Oncorhynchus mykiss, assembly GCF_057628025.1. NCBI lineage: Eukaryota > Metazoa > Chordata > Actinopteri > Salmoniformes > Salmonidae > Oncorhynchus > Oncorhynchus mykiss. The sequence continues at coordinate 28,760,953 of NC_143042.1, forward strand.
TGATAGGCTATTTGGCATCATTTGAGTCAATTGGGGGTGTACAGGCCTACCTTCAAACTCAGTGCCTCTTATCGGCAGACTCAGTAGCCTCGGTTTTTCTAATGACTGCCTTGCCTGGTTCACCAACTACTTTGCAGACAGAGTTCAGTGTGTCAAATCGGAGGGCATGTTGTCCGGTCCTCTGGCAGTCTCTATGGGGGTACCACAGGGTTTAATTCTCGGGCCGACTCTTTTCTCTGTATATATCAATGATGTTGCTCTTGCTGCGGGCGTTTTCCTGATCCACCTCTACGCAGACGACACCATTCTGTATACTTCTTGGCCCTTCCTTTAGACACTGTGCTATCTAACCTCCAAATGAGCTTCAATGCCGTACAACACTCCTTCCGTGGCCTCCAACTGCTCTTAAACGCTAGTAAAACCAAATGCAATCTTTTCAACCGGTTCGCTGCCTGCACCCGACCTAGAATATGTGGACATCTATAAGTACCTAGGTATCTGGCGAGACTGCAAACTCTCCTTCCAGACTCATATCAAACATCTCCAATCCAAAATCAAATCTAGAGTCGGCTTTCTATTCCGCAATAAAGCCTCCTTCACTCACGCCGCCAAACTTACCCTAGTAAAACTGACTATCCTACCGATCCTCGACTTCGGCGATGTCATCTACAAAATAGCTTCCAATACAAACTGGATGCAGTTTATCACAGTGCCATCCGTTTTGTTACTAAAGCACCTTATACCACCCACCACTGCGACCTGTATGCTCTAGTCGGCTGGCCCTCGCTACATATTCGTCACCAGACCCACTGGCTCCAGGTCATCTACAAGTCTATGCTAGGTAAAAGCTCCGCCTTATCTCAGTTCACTGGTCACGATGGCAACACCCACCCGTAGCACGCGCTTTAGCAGGTGTATCTCACTGATCATCCTTAAAGCCAAAACCTAATTTGGCCGTCTTTCCTTCCAGTTCTCTGCTGCCTGTGACTGGAACGAATTGCAAAAATCTCTGAAGTTGGAGACTTTTATCTCCTACATAGACTTTTATCTGCTACATAGTCCATCAGTATACAGTGGGGCAAAAAACTATTTAGTCAGCCACCAATTGTGCAAGTTCTCCCACTTAAAAAGATGAGAGAGGCCTGTAATTTTCATCATAGGTACACTTCAACTATGACAGACAAAAAGAGGAGAAAAAATCCAGAAAATCACATTGTAGGATTTTTAATGAATTTATTTGCAAATTATGGTGGAAAATAAGTATTTGGTCAATAACAAAAGTTTATCTCAATACTTTTACCCTTTTTTGGCAATGACAGAGGTCAAACCTTTTCTGTAAGTCTTCATAAGGTTTTCACACACTGTTGCTGGTATTTTGGCACATTCCTCCATGCAGATCTCCTCTAGCTAGAGCAGTGATGTTTTGGGGCTGTTGCTGGGCAACATGGAATTTCAACTCCCTACAAAGATTTTCTATGGGGTTGAGATCTGGAGACTGGCTAGGCCACTCCAGGACCTTGAAATGCTTCTTACGAAGCCACTCCTTCGTGTTTCCACCCCCATGCTTCACAGTAGGTATGGTGTTCTTTGGATGCAACTCAGTATTCTTTGTCCTCCAAACACGACGAGTTGAGTTTTTACCAAAAAGTTATATCTTGGTTTCATCTGACCATATGACATGCTCCCAATCTTCTCCTGGATCATCCAAATGCTCTCTAGCAAACTTCAGATGGGCCTGGACATGTACTGGCTTAAAAGCAGGGGGACACGTCTGTCACTGCAGGATTTGAGTCCCTGGCGGTGTAGTGTGTTACTGATGGTATGCTTTGTTACTTTGGTCCCAGCTCTCTGCAGGTCATTCACTAGGTCCCCCCTTGTGGTTCTGGGATTTTTGCTCACCGTTCTTCTGATCATTTTGACCCCACGGGGTTAGATCTTGCGTGGAGACCCAGATCGAGGGAGATTATCAGTGGTCTTGTATGTCTTCCATTTCCTAATAATTGCTCCCACAGTTGATTTCTTCAAAACCAGGCTGCTTACCTATTGCAGATTCAGCCTTCCCAGCCTGGTGCAGGTCTACAATTTTGTTTCTGGTGTCCTTTGACAGCTCTTTGGTCTTGGTCATAGTGGAGTTTGGAGTGTGACTGTTTGAGGTTGTGGACAGGTGTCTTTTATACTGATAACAAGTTCAAACAGGTGCCATTAATACAGGTAACGAGTGGAGGACAAGAGGAGCCTCTTAAAGAAGAAGTTATACAGGTCTGTGAGAGCCAGAAATCTTGCTTGTTTGTAGGTGACCAAATACTTTTTTTGCCCCACTGTATAGCCCACCCAATTTACCTACCTCATCCCCATACTGTTTTTATTTTATTTACTTTTCTGCTCTTTTGCACACCAGTATCCCTACCTGCACATGTTCATCTGATAATTTATCACTCCAGTGTTAATCTGCTAAATTGTAATGATTCACTCCCATGGCCTATTTTATTGCCTACCTCCTCATGCCTTTTGCACACAATGTATATAGATTCTTTTTTTTCTACTATGTTATTGACTTGTTTATTGTTTATTGTTTACTCCATGTGTAACTCTGTGTTGTTGTCTGTTCACACTGCTATGCTTTATCTTGGCCAGGTCGCAGTTGCAATTGAGAACTTTTCTCAACTACCCTATCTGGTTAAATAAAGGTGAAATAACAAATAAATAAATAAAAACATAATGGGAAAATCTAAATAAATCAGCCAAGACCTCAGATTTTTTTTTTTAGACCTCTACAAGGCTGGTTCATCCTTGGGAGCAATTTCCAAACGCCTGAAGGTACCATCTGTACAAACAATAGTACGCAAGTGTAAACATCATGGGACCATGCAGCCGTCATACCGCTCAGGAAGGAGACGCATTCTGTCTCCTAGAGATTAACGTACTTTGGTGTGAAAAGTGCAAATCAATCACAGAACAACATCAAAGGACCTTCTGAAGATGCTGGAGGAAACAGGTTTAAAAGTATCTATCACAGTAAAACGAGTCCTATATCGACATAACCTGAAAGGCCGCTCATCAAGGAAGAAGCCACTGCTCCAAAACCATCATAAAAAGCCGGAATACGGTTTACAACTGCACATGGGGACAAAGATCATGCTTTTTGGAGAAATGTCCTCTGGTCTGATTAAACAAAAATAGAAATGTTTTGGACATAATGACCATCTTTATGTTTGGAGGAAAAAGGGGGAGGCTTGCAAGCTGAAGAACATCATCCCAACCGTGAAGCACGGAGGTGGCAGCATCATGTTGTGCTTTGCTGCAAGAGGGACTGGTGCACTTCACAAAATATATGGTATCATGAAGAAAGGAAAATGATGTTGATCTATTGAAGCAACATCTCAAGACTTCAGTTAAAGCTTGGTCGCAAATGGGTCTTCCAAATGGACAATGACCTCAAAAATACTTCCAAAGTTGTGGCAAAATGGCTTTAGGACAGCAAAGTCAAGGTATTGGAGTAACCATCACAAAGCCCTGACCTCAATCCCATAGAAAATGTGTGGGCACAACTGAAAAAGCGGTGCGAGCAATGAGGCCTTACAAACCTTACTCAGTTACACCAGCTCTGTAATGAGGAAAAATTCACACAACTTATTGTGGGAAGCTTGTGGAAGGTTACCCGAAACGTTTGACCCAAGTTAAACAATTTAAAGGCAATGCTACCAAATAGAACTCATAGGGGTTTCTTCATTGGAAGCTTCTACAATGTCAAACATGTAGAGTGTGGTGTACCGCAGGGCAGTTCTCTAGGCCCTCTACTTTTTTTAGATGTTTACCAATGACATGCCACTGTCATTAAACAAAGGCTGTGTGTCCATGTATGCAGATAATTCAACCATATACAGTGCATTTGGAAAGTATTCAGACCACTTGACTTTTTACACATTTTGTTACGTTACAGCCTTATTCTAAAATGATCTTAATAAAACATTTTCCTTATTAATCTACACATAATATGCAATAATGACAAAGCAAAAATGTTTTTTTAGGAATGTTTGAAAATGTATTCAAAATAAAAACTGATAAATTATTTACATAAGTATTTCAGAACCTTCGCTACATAAGCATTCAGATTAGAAATTGAGCTCAGGTGCGTCCTGTTTCTATTGATCATCCTTGAGATGTTTCTACAACCTTATTGGAGTCCATCTGTGGTCAATTCAATTGATTGGACATGATTTAGAAAGGCACACACCTTTCCACAGTTGACCGTGCATGTCAGAGCAAAAATCAAGCCCTGATGTTGAAGGAATTGTCCTTAGAACTCTGAGACAGGATTGTGTCGAGGCACAGATCTGGGGAAGGGTACCAAAACATTTCATTTCTCATCCTGAATCTGAAAAAGAACAGAGCTAAATTTCCTTTTTAAGGATAACCCATTTAATTAAAACCGTAGTATTTGATTTCCATATGAGTTGGCCACGCAAGTGAGTGGTTTAAACCATGCAAGTGTTCATCTGGGGGACACAAATACTCTAAACTTGTGGTGGAACTTTGGGATTTGCATATGCTCTTCAGGAACTAAAACACCTCGTTTTAGTTCATGAAGAGCATATGCAAATCCCAAAGTTGGAATAGTTACCACTTTAGTACTGTATGCATTCAGAATGTTAATATTATATTATAATGTGTAATATTCATCAATATTCAAGGAAAGTAAACATTTCAGGTGTACAAATGTAACATGATGAACAGGAGTGACATTTACGTTATAAATGGGTGGCCAAAAAGGACTATCTGAAAGCCATACCTCCAATCTGATAGGCTGCCACCGCTACAATATTTTTTTTTTAAGTTAAAAATGTAACCCCGCCCATCACAAAAGGTTTCGGTTTAAACCCTTTACACAGGGGTTCCTCGAAGACCCTTTTTCAACTGGAAAGGTTCCGCTGGAATGGCAACCAAAAAGGTTCTTCCAGGCACCTTTACTTCTAAGAGAGTGCAGCACTACTAGGTATTATTCATGGCCAACTAATGAGAATAGTTTCATTCCGGCATTAGAATCATCCTGTTACATCTAACACCAAAGTGGAAATGTTTTGTCACTTCGGAATTTAAAGGGCTGATGTATCTACAGACCAGAACAGGCAGCAGACTTGAGTTTAGAAACACTTAAGCTAATGTAATTGAATTGGTCACATACACATATTTAGCAGATGTTATTTCGGGTGTAGCGAAATGCTTGTGTTCTTACCTCCAACAGTGCAGTAGTATCTAACAGTGCAGTAGTATCTAAAACAATTAACAACAATACACACAAATCTAAAAGTTAAAGAATGGAATAAAGACACATAGAAATATTAGAGAGCAATGTCGGAGTGGCACTGACTAAAATACAGTAGAATATAATACAGTATACACATATGAGATGAATAAAGCAGTATGTAAACATTATTTAAACAATATTAAAGTGACTAATGTTCCATTATTAAAGTGGCCAGTGATTCCAAGTCTATGTATATAGGGCAGCAGCCTCTAAGGTGCAGTGTGGCGTAGCTGTGTAGAAGCTGGCTAGTGATGGCTGTTTAACAGTCTGACGGCATTGAAATAGAATCTGTTTTTCTGTCTCAGTCCCAGCTTTGATGCACCAGTACTAATCTCACCTTGTGGATGATAGTGGGGTAAACAGGCAGTGGCTCGGGTGGTTGATGTCCTTGATGATCTTCTTTGCCTTCCTGTGACATCGGGTGCTGTAGGTGTCCTGGAGAGCAGGTAGTTTGCCCCCGGTGATGAATTGGGCAGGCCGCACCACATTCTGGAGAGCCCTGTGGTTGCGGGTGGTGCAGTTGCCGTACCAGATGGTTATGCATTCCGACAGGATGCTCTCAGTTGTGCATCTGTAAAAGTTTGTGAGGGTTTTAGGGGCCAAGCCAAATTTTTTCAGCCTTTTGAGGTTGAAGAGGTGCTATTGCGCCTTCACCACACTCTGCGTGGGTGGACCATTTCAGATTGTCAGTGACGTGTACACAGAGGAAATTGAAGCTTTCCACTTTCTCCACTGCGGTCCTGTTGATGTGGATAGGGGCGTGCTCCCTCTGCTATTTCCTGAAGTCGACAATCAGCTCCTTTGTTTTATTGACATTGAGTGAGAGGTTATTTTCCTGGCACCACTCTCCCATGGCCCTCACCTCCTCCCTTTAGGCTATCTCATTATTGTTGATAATCAATCCTACTACTGCTGTGTCATCTGCAAACTTGATTGAGTTGGAGGTGTGCGTGGCCACGCAGTCATGGGTGAACAGGGAGTACAGGAGGGTGCTGAGCACGCACCCCTGTGTTGACTGGAATAGGGAGAGATTAAATATGTAAACACACCAACCAGCTGGTCTGCGAATGCTCTTAGGACGCAGATAGGGATGCCGTCTGTGCCGGCATTCTTCAGAGGGTTAGCACACTTAAATGTCTTACTCACATCAGCCACATCAGCCACAGAGAAGGAGAGCCCATAGTCCTTGGCCGCATCGGCGTCACTGTGTTTTCCTCAAAGCAGGCAAAGAAGGTGTTTAGCTTGTCCGGAAGCAAGATGTTGGTGTCCGCAACATGGCTGGTTTTCTTTTAGTAGTCCATGGTTGTCTGTAGACCCTGCCACATGCAGTGGTTGCTCAACTAAAAGTTTGGATATTATGTTGCGGGATTTAGAGGTAATTTGTGGTTTAGTAGGTACTTCAGTTACAATTTAGGGCTTGCTTAGTCTGCCCTTACATTTTTATAGATGGTATTCTGAGAGGAGCAATCATTACAGTCCATACATTGTTTGGGAATTGTTGCTGATTGTGTCTAGTGCATCTGGGTAGTCTAGTGATTAGAGCGTTGGACTAGTAACCGGAAGGTTGCAAGTTCAAACCCTCGAGCTGACAAGGTACAAATCTGTCGTTCTGCCCCTGAACAGGCAGTTAACCTGTTCCTAGGCCATCATTGAAAATAAGAATTTGTTCTTAACTGACTTGCCTGGTTAAATAAAGGTTAAAAGAAATGTGCTCGTGTATGCATGATAGTAACAACAGTGACATCTTTTTTTTATGAACATCTCTTATATCCTTGCTGATTACAGGGTGAGCCTGGATTCCTAGAACCACGGGGAGAACCAGGACTACCAGGAACCAAGGTATGTGTCCATTTGAACCGTGAGTGGATGGCTAAACAGATGGAGGACTCTGGGTTGTTAAAGGAGGGTTACCCAAGAATGTTATTACAAAGTAATTACAGTGACAATCAGATCTGTCACTGTCAAGGCCAATTTCCAATCTATCATTGTCATTGTATGTCATGGTCATTTAGAACTTACATTTTAAAACTTTTATAGATCTGTTCCTACAGTGTTTAGGCGTAGCTCCTGGGCATCAATATCCAGGTCGAATTTGCCTTTAAACCAGATCTGGAATCAACACCTCCATTACAACATGGTGTCATTGATTAGCCACAGAAAGTTAAGCTTTTGTGGAAATATAGGCAACAAGGTACAGTATATTACCCATATGTCAATACATTGCATTTAATGCAAAAACATATGCGTCAGCAGTATGCAAAAAAGTTTGAGATAAAGCTGCAATCGTTGAAAGACGCAGGCAGGCAGGGAATCCCTGTATTACATTGTTATTATATTGTTACCACTCTTATGTACTGTATGTGGTGTAACAAGAATGAAACAAGAATATATGATTACATTGAAATTAAGGGGTAACTGGGCAAAATAACAGCTGGGAGCAGGGTTGGGGAGTAACGGATTACATGTAATCTGTTACATGTAAGGAAATTCCCCCCTGAAATGGACAAAAATGAATGGCAAATCATTGGCATTGGACAAACCATGTACACGATGTCCAATACCACCCAATGTGACGTTGATTCGTGTAAAGTTGAATGCGAATGCCACATGGCATATGCCAGTTGTAACACTTCAAAAATCCAACAGGTGGCGAGTGCGCTCCACCTTGGTTTTTCATATTGGATATGCAACCCAAGTCAACATGCAAAAGCAACATTTTGAAAAAATTATTTTTTTCTCAAAAACTTATCACCCCTTAAAAAAGTGCTTTCTGAACCGTTTTTTGAAATTCTTTCGATTTTTTTTGCCAATTACACATGTGTAAGAACTGTAAGAATATACTTTTGTCCAATTTTATTATCATATTTTTTTATTTTTTATTACTTGCGCATAAGGCATATGTTTTGTCCATTTGCAATATGATTTCATAGGAAGTCAAAAGTCAAAAATGTCAAAATTTTGTAAAAAACTTCACACACCCTTAAAAAGGTGCTTTCTGGACTGTTTTTCAAAATTATTTTGATTTGTGTCAATTACACATGTATAACAACTGTATCAACATACTTTAGTCATATAGAACTGTATGAATATACTTTTGTAAAATGTTATTATCATAACTTTTTTTAAACTTGTGCATAAGGAACATGATTTGTCCATTTGCAACATGATTTCATAGGAAGTCAAAAGTCAAAGTCAAAAGTCACTTTTTTTGGGGGCCAAATGCTATAAGAAATTTGACATGCTCAAAACCCTAATTGGTGCTGAAAATCCACTTTTTTTCCATGACTTGCTACGGGGTCCTTGAATGAGGGCCGAGACGGTCGCAATGCACCTAGTCTTGCGACTCTGGGACATTTCTAAATGTCGTCATTTTCGTGATGCAAAAATGAATTGAAGTCATTGCAAATGTACGAGGCTGTTTCTCGGTCCGAGAACCTTCTAGAGCCACCTAACTCACCACGCACTATCGACCTGAGGTCTAGAACAGGTTTCTAAAGTTTCGGAACTCTAGGTCTGACGGTTCTTTAAAAGTTCCAACAAGGTTAACTAATGCAGGCAATGTATGTCTATACGCACCCCAATAGGTCCCTCCTTCCAAGCTGTGTATGTGTGTGATTTAGTTTTCCTTTGACATTTTATGGGAAAAATGACTGATTTACAGTTCATGGGGGTTGCCTAGTCACATATATGAAGTTTTGGACAGATCTGACTTTTTTAACCCTTCGAAACAGCCCCTGAGACACCAATTATGGCACTTCCGGTTGGCACAGGAAGCTATACGTCAACACACATCCTCATTGGGGTATGATTTTACAGAATCCTGAGTTTGAAGTCTTTACGTTAAGAACTGACTGATTTACACAGGGTTGAATGCAGGCAGGGTATGGGTATACACTTTTAGGGTGATTTTAACCACTTCCGGTTGGTCCAGGAAGCTTAGAATCAACACAGGTAGACCTCATAGTGGCCTGATGGACTGGTACCGAAGACAGATTAATACGGCATTCATAACCCATATAGGCTTCAGGTTGAATTTAGGAGTGCAGGCAATGTATTCCTATGGGGAGAGAAGTCAATGCAAACTGTTTGATGTAAACACCTTCTTTTAACTATTAAGGGTTAATGCCACACGGTCAAGGTTAGGCTTGCACGGATCGGGAGGACCTTAGGAACGTACCTGAGGTCGAATTGTGCTTCTCACCCTAACGGTTCTCTCACTGTCACCCAAAAGCAAATGACATTGTGGGGCAGGCTTCATTTTGGGCCTACTATTCTAATGGTCGCTGCGCTTAGACCGAGCGAGCTACGGTCAAGCGGGATATCTCGTTGAACTCTGCTCTGCCTGCTCTCTGTGTCTTTAAGCACCGCACTTTGTCACTCCATCCTTTCTGTGTGTGTGTGAGGGAGCTTTTCTTTGAGATCTGTTGGGAGAAATTACTGATTTACAGTTCAGGAGGGTTACCTAGTCACACATATGAAGTTTTGGGGAGATGTGACTTTTTTAACCCTTCGAAACAGACAGTGTGACACAATTAAAGGCACTTCCGGTTGGCACAGGAAGCTATAGGTAAACACATGTCTTGACTGAGGTAGCCTCTCACAGAATCCTGAGTTTTAAGTCTTTAAGTTAAGAATTGACTGATCTACACAGGGTTGAATGCAGTAATTTTCACATTTGCAGGTTATGTACATCAAAACACATTTTGGGTGAATTTAACCACTTCCGGTTGCTCCAGGAAGCTGAGAATCGACACAGGTAGACCTCATAGTAGCCTGATGGATTGGCATTGAAGACAGGTTCATAAGGCATTATTAACCCACATAGGCTCCAGGTTGAATTTAGGGGAGCAGGCAATGTATTCCTATGGGGAGAGATGTCATTGTAATCTGTGAGATCAAAAAACCCTGTTTTACTGTTACGGGTTAATGCCACACGGTCAAGGTTAGGCTTGCACAGATCGGGAGGACCTTAGGAACATTCCTGTGGTTGAATTGTCCTTCTAAACCTAACGGTTCCGCCGCTGTCACCCAAAAGAACATTACGTTGTGGGGCAGGCTTCATTTTGGGCCTACTTTTCTAATGGTCGCTGCGCTTAGCGAGCTACGGTCAAGCGGGGCGTCTCGTTGAACTTGGCACAGTCTGGAGTCTATGGTGATTTTTTGTGTTGATTTCAGAATGCCATTTTGGTGATGGTCCCTCTCCGTTTAAACACATTGCAAATGTACAAAAGTCAACTAGCAAGTCAGTGTCCATCAGTCAATTAGATGTCATTCTGACACCAAACTGATATCAATTGACACCAAACCCACTTTTTCCAACTCATTTAGAAGCCAACTATCACATATGTCAGAGCAGGCCCATAATTCACAGTGCCTTCAGTTTAAAACATAATAAAAACGTAAAACACATAGTTACGTTCTAGCTGCCGGTCCAGTTCTGACATTATGTGTAGGCCTATGTGAGCCGACCCCGATTCCCGAGTTTCGGCTCGATAGGTCCTTCGGTGCCCGAGCAAAACCCTAATTGGTGCTGAAAATCCACATTTTTCCATGCCTTGCTACGGGGTCCTTGAATGAGCTATCGGACAGAAACGTTGGGGTCCGTCTCTATGGGCCGAGCCGGTTTTAAGTCTTTACGTTAAGAACTGAGTTAGTTACGGAGGGTTTAGTGAGTGTGTGTTATTTCAGAAAATCATAGAAAATCACAGAAATCTCGCAGAGCTCCGCAGCACACTTTAAAAGGATTCGTATGAACACCCTGCAACTGGATCTGTAACTGTTGAAAAAAAAACACCTATCTTTGAACATCCCCCATTTGTCATTGTACGATTTCTCTTAAATGACAATAGATAAATGCCTGGTTCTTTTTTTATTGACACCGGAGGCTCCTTGACTTTGACGTGAAGTGGAAAAATAATGTCTCTATTTTCATTTTGGACCTTTAATCCCAGAGAAATGGCCATAACTCAAAAACCGTTGAGGCCTAGACGCCATCTTGTTCGGACTCAACTGCCCATTATGCCAAACCTACGCTCACCAAGTTTCGGCTTCGAAATATTTTCCATTTTGGAGATAAGGCCCCGTCGTGATTCGTGATGTTTTGTAAAATTGCAATATGATTGCTTATGCCCTCTTGTGGGAATTTCCGGTACAGCGGAAAAATGACCAAAATTTGATTATTTTATTAAATGGAAACCGAATGTCCGAGAAAGTTCATTCAATGACTTCCCGGTAGGTCCGGCACTACCGCACGGCCCGACACCGACCGCAAATTTTACAAACGTTTTCGGACGTCTAGTAAGGGACCGTACAGTTGTAATATGGACTTTCTCACTAACTTTACACGAAATGTCAAAATGTTCCCTTAAGGTATGGAAGAGATAATTGGACCGAATGGTGTGTGTACCTCAAAACCCCCTCTAACTGGCTGAAGAAGAGTGAGAAAGGCGTTGAAGGAGGCTTTCCGAACCACTTCTACCGAGAGAAAAGAACCAAGCCAGAAATTGGTGTACAGTATCAACTGCTTTTCTCTCATACTGTGAGAGTCCACTTAGAACAGATCTTTCTCCATGATCACTCCAACATTTTCTTATGATGCTGGTATATTGGTTGACGAATGGACAAGACATGAGTGGTAAAGATGAGACATTGAAATTGGGACATTATCATGGGCCGTCCACTTTGAACTGTAAAGCTATCTGAAGAAAAACGAAAGAGACGCCAGAAGATGCCGTGCCTGAGAGGGGGGGGGGGGGTTGGTCAACTGTGCCATTAAATTGTTTATACTTTTGTGGTATCAGGTTGATTGAAGAGGTCTACACCATGTAAATTGTAGTAATTTAGATTAAGAATGCATTGAGATACTGATGTGTATTATAATCATGATTAAAAAAGTTAGTAGTAGAATTATGGGATAATTATACTGAATGTAAGTAAATCTGCTAATATTGATGTGTGTTAAATTGAGGTTTTTACTTTGAGTGATAAGACAAATTTGAATCACTGAGGAATGCTATTCTAAATATTGGTTGGATAAATAGTTGAGGTTGTTACTTGTGATTTGGAATATGAATGATTTCACTGCCCTATGCTCTATTCCTGAGTATATTTCTGAGCATGAGGATTTAGAGGGATGTCTGTCCTATATGTTGTGAGGAGGCCTGTGTTTAGACACTGGTTCTCATGCAACTTAAAGAGCAAATATGTTATGTTTTTATTTTCCTCAAATGGATTATTCTGTGTTATTAAACATGTGCAAGTTTGTCTTGTAGAATAAAGGTTGTAAACTTAGTTTCAGAAGGGAGAAAGCTTACATATAAGCTAAGGTATTTGACATTGAGGGGATTTGAATTTTTATTTATTTTTAAATATTGAGTATGTAATTAATATTCTGATTCTTTAGAAGGGACAATTATGCATGTGATACTGTCAGTGGACAGAGCTACATGCATGTGGACATCATTTTTTATCAAAATGTGTACCTAACTCATGATTACTGTTATTTTCAGTAATACAGTCAATGTATTGCTGATACAGAGGCAATTAGTGTTCTAATAAACTACAGCAATCGGTGATTAACGGAACTATGGGCCCTATAGCAGCCACTCTAGACCAGGTGGGTGGAATTCAATGTCTGTTTTCATTCTACTCAAATATATATGTATACCAAGGACCAGTGTTAATACAGGAGTAAAGCTAGTGTTACAAGAAGATAATCATACAAAAATGCTTACCTGATTTCTGCTCTGCCAACCCTTCTTTGCATCTTTCTCCAAGATTGTGCCCCCCATGTTCTCAGGTAAATCTGAGAGAAACTCCCGCCTCACACTCTCGTAATAGGAGGCACAAGAACCAGCAATGGATATAAGCACTGTTCTCTCTGCTTCCGCACGGCAAGCGGCACCGGTGCAGACTTGATGTCTGACACCAACAGGCTCCTGAACAGCTTCTGTCCCCAAGCCATACGACTGCTAAATAGCTAACTAAATAGCTAAGAAAATGGCTATACTGACTATCTGAGTTGACCCTTGTATTATATTGTTTATTTTTTCACTGTCTCTATGCACACTCACAGGGCCCTACACACTCACGCATGCTGACACTCCAGCACACACAAACACTCACTCATAATTTTCTCACACACACATAATAGACTCTGCACACACGCAAACCCACTCACATACAATCATTATATACGCTGCTGTTACTCTGTTTATTATATATCCTGATGCCGAGTCACCTTACCCCTAATTCAGACACTATATACAGAAAAACACCCCTTCAAATTAGTGGATTTGGCTATTTCAGCCACACCCTTTTGCTGACAGATGTATAAAATTGAGGACACCGCCATGCAATCTCCACAGCCAAACATTGACAGGAGAATGGGCTTACTGAAGAGCTCAGTGACTTTCAACATGGTCAGTTCGTCAAATTTGTGCTCTACTATAACTACCCTGGTCAACTGTAAGGGCTGTTATTGTGAAGTGTACATGTCTAGGAGCAACAACGGCTCAGCCGCAAAGTGGTAGGCCACACAAGCTCAAAGAACGGGACCGCCGAGTGCTGAAGCGTGTAATTCGTACAAATCATCTGTCATCGGTTGCAACACTCACTACCGAGTTCCAAACTGCCTCTGGAAGCAACGTCAGCACAAGAACCGTTCATCGGGAGCTTCATGAAATGGGTTTCCATGGCCGAGCAGCTGCACACAAGCCTATGATCACCATACGGAATGCCAAGCATCGGCTGGAATGGTGTAAAGCATTGGTTTCTGGAGAAGTGGAAACTCGTTCTCTTGATTGATGAATCACGCTTCACCATCTGGGAGTCGGACGGACAAATTTGGGTTGGCGTACACCAGGAGAACGCTACCAGCCCCAATGCATAGTGCCAACTGTAAAGTTTGGTGGACGGGGAATAATTATCTGGGGCTGTTTTTCATGGTTCGGGCTCCTTCGTTCCAGTGAAGGGACATTTTTACGCTACAGCATACAATGAATTCTAGACAACACTATGCTTCCAACTTTGTGGCAACAGTTTGGAGAAGGACCTTTCCTGTTTCACCTTGACAATACCCCTGTGCACAAAGCAAGGTCCATACAGAAATGGTTTGTCGAGATTGGTGTGGAAGAACTTGACTGGCCTACACAGAGCCCTGACCTCAACCTCACCAAACCCCTTTGGGAAGAACTGGAACGCTGGAATGCTCTTGTGGCTGAATGGAAGCAAGTCCCCACAGCAATGTTCTAACATTGAGAGGAAAGCCTTCCCAGAAGAGCACTCCTTCATGCCCATGATTTTGAAATGAAATGTTTGACGAGCAGGTGTCCATATACTTTTGGTCATGTAGTGTAGCTACCTCTATCACTCCAGTATCCCTGCACATTGTAAATATGGAACTAGAACTGACTGACCCTATATGTAGTATGCTTACTTACTTTCTCATGTAATAAATAGTCTGTATGTTATCAACAGAATATGCATTGCGTACTGTATTTTCACAGTTTCATTCTATTATCACCAAAAGAAGGTCTGCGTTGTTGAATCAGTGCACCTGTGTCTGAGTGTACAGTACCAGTCAAAAGTTTGGACACACCTACTCATTCAAGGGTATTTCTTTACTTTACTATTTCTATACATTGTAGAATAATGGTGAAGACATCAAAACTATGAAATAACACAAAAAGTGTTAACTTGTTATGGCTGCAATCCCGATATCGGGATAAGTGTCATCAACAACTGCTGAATGGCATTGCGGTACATTCAATAAACATTACTACAAATATTTATATTCATGAAATCACAAGTGCAATATAGGAAAACAAAGTTTAGCCTTTTGTTAATCCACCTGTCGTGTCAGATTTTGAAATTATGCTTTTCAGTGAAAGCAATCCAAGCGTTTGTGTAAGTTTATCGATCGCACTACAAAACATTAAGTACACTTAGCATCAGGAAGCTTGGTCACGGAAATCAGAAAAGCAATCAAATTAATCGTTTACCTTTGATGATCTTCGGATGTTTTCACTCACGAGACTCCCAGTTACACAACAAATGTTCCGTTTGTTCCACAAAGATGATTTTTATATCCAAAATAGCTCCGTTTGTTTGTCGTGTTATGTTCAGAAATCCACAGGAAAGAGTGGTCACGACAACGCAGACGAAAATTCCAAATAGTTTCCATAATGTCCACAGAAACATGTCAAATGTTTTTTATAATCAATCCTCAGGTTGTTTTTGAAATATATAATCGATAATACAATGCTCCAAAAAATAAAGGGAACACTTAAACAACACAATGTAACTCCAAGTCAATCACACTTCTGTGAAATCAAACTGTCCACTTAGGAAGCAACACTGATTGACAATACATTTCACATGCTGTTGTGCAAATGGAATAGACAACAGGTGGAAATTATAGGCTATTAGCAAGACACCCCCAATGAAGGAGTGGTTCTGCAGGTGGTGACCACAGACCACTTCTCAGTTCCTATGCTTCCTGGCTGATGTTTTGGTCACTTTTGAATGCTGGCGGTGCTTTCACTCTAGTGGTAGCATGAGACGGAGTCTACAACCCACACAAGTGGCTATGGTAGTGCAGCTCATCCAGGATCGCACATCAATGAGAGCTGTGGCAAGAAGGTTTGCTGTGTTTGTCAGCGTAGTGTCCAGAGCATGGAGGCGCTACCAGGAGACAGGCCAGTACATCAGGAGACGTGGAGGAGGCCGTTTGGGCAACAACCCAGCATCAGGACTGCTACCTCCGCCTTTGTGCAGGGAGGAGCAGGAGGAGGTGCACTACCAGAGCCCTGCAAAATTACCTCCAGCAGGCCACAAATGTGCATGTGTCTGCTCAAACGGTCATAAACAGACTCCATGAGGGTGGTATGAGGGCCCGACGTCCACAGGTGGGGGTTGTGCTTACAGCCCAACACCGTGCAGGACGTTTGGCATTTGCCAGAGAACACCAAGATTGGCAAATTCGCCACTGGTGCCCTGTGCTCTTCACAGATGAAAGTAGGTTTACACTGAGCACATGTGACAGACTTGACAGAGTCTGGAGACGCCGTGGAGAACGTTCTGCTGTCTGCAACATCCTCCAGCATGACCGGTTTGGCGGTGGGTCAGTCATGGTGTGGGGTGGCATTTCTTTGGGGGGCCGCACAGCCCCCATGTGCTCGCCAGAGGTAGCCTGACTGCCATTAGGTACCGAGATGAGATCTTCAGACCCTTTGTGCTGGTGCGGTTGGCACTGGGTTCCTCCTAATACAAGACAATGCTAGACTTCATGTGGCTGGAGTGTGTCAGCAGTTCCTGCAAGAGGAAGGCATTGATGCTATGGACTGGCCCGCCCGTTCCCAAGACCTGAATCCAATTGAGCACATCTGGGACATCATGTCTCGCTCCATCCACCACAGACTGTCCAGGAGTTGGCGGTTGCTTTAGTCCAGGTCTGGGAGGAGATCCCTCAGGAGACCATCCGCCACCTCATCAGGAGCATGACCAGGCGTTGTAGGGAGGTCATACAGGCACGTGGAGGCCACACACACTACTGAGCCTCATTTGGACTTGTTTTAAGGACATTACATTAAAGTTGGAGGGGCCTGAAGTGTGGTTTTCCACTTTAATTTTGAGTGTGACTCCAAATCCAGACCTCCATGGGTTGATAAATTTGATTTCCATTGATAATTTCTGTGATTTTGTTGTCAGCATATTCAACTATGTAACGAAAAAAGTATTTAATAAGAATATTTCATTCATTCAGATCTAGGATGTGTTATTTTAGTGTTTTTTGCGCAGTGTATATAACCCCACCAATTATACATATCAAAACAAAAAAAATGCCTTCCCTCAGTAAGGACACCATGTGCATATAACACTTTCAATCACTTGTCACCCAGTACCTCAGTACTGACTTGGTTCATCCTAATCTGTAACCAAGTTCCTCACACCCAGTACTTTTCAATAATTGAGCTTTGCAAGCATACAATGGTCATCACATATATACAGTAATCATGGCATTGCTGTAGCCCCACCCGACCCCCAGGGTAACCCCACCCGACCCCCAGGGTAACCCCCAACCCCCTATTTTTAAAAGAGCACAGCATGCAAAAAACAGTAATTAGTCTAAAAAAATAAATAAACCTAGAGTAGTTACTAGTTAAAAGTTACTAGTTTATGCCGCGACCATTTGTGGTAGAGATGGAGGCATTCTGTCATTGCACCACACTATCACATGGGGGAGTTAGAACACTGATGTATTGGTAGTCTAAACTGGCAATTAATGGAGACGTTTTTAGTCAGAGTTTCTCCTCTGGCACTGTAGTCCTGCATCAGGCAACAACAACAAAAACTGTTGGTGGTCCTGGAGTTAAGAGAGAACTTTGGTAAATACAATGGGGGAATTTCACTTGACATGTGGACTGACAATTTTTTTTTTAAATAGGCACGGTGGGCTTTTAGTTTCTCTCCCTCTAAAAACAGAAATAAATATTTCTAAATAACAAACTGGCTTTATTTACAAATTAGTAAGAATGCCTCACCCCCACGTTCAGGAATGGCCTTTTCCCCTTTATTCAGATTACAATTGCTCACTTTCAGTTATTTGAAACGACAATCTGCAAAAGATTGTTAGTATTATTATTATTAACCCTGCATTATAATTAGATAAAAGCCCCTTAGATATCCTCACAGATCAGATTTTCCCTAAAAAAATGTAGAATCCTCCAATCCTATAAATGTAATTATTGGTGGAGAGTCACATCACTGGAGGAGAGTCAGGCGGCATTGGCGGAGTTTAAGAGGGCTGGAGTCACAATCCATGCCAGGCAAACATGCAGATGATTATTTCAACTACATTTTAGATGCAACAAGTTCGATCGGTTTTAAATCAGGAGACCTACAGTGCCATGAAAAAGTATTCATCCCCCGTGGCGTTATTCCTATTTTGTGACATTACAACCTGTAATTTAAATAGATTTTCATTTTATGTAATGGACATACACAAAATAGTTAAAATTGGTGAAGTGAATTATATATATAAAAAAAAAAAAAAACTTGTTTTAAACAATTATAAAAAAATATATACAAAAATGAACAAAAATATACAAAAACTCAGTTTTTCACAATTCTTGACATTTAATCCTTGTAAAAATTCCCAGTCTTAGGTCAGTTAGGATCACCACTTTATTTTAAGAATGTGAAATGTCAGAATAATAGTAGACAGGATTTATTTCAGCTTTTATTTCTTTCATCACATTCCCAGAAGTCAGAAGTTTACATACTAATTGAGATTAGTATTTGGTAGCATTGCCTTTTAATTATTTAACTTGGGTCAAAAGTTTCAGGTAGCCTTCCACACGCTTCTTACAATAAGTTGGGTGAATTTTGGCCCATTCCTCCTGACAAAGCTGGTGTAAATGAGTCAGGTTTGTAGGCCTCCTTGCTCAGGGCTTTGTGATGGCCACTCCAATAACTTGACTTTGTTGTTCTTAAGCCATTGTGCCACAACTTTGGAAGTATGCTTGGGATCACTGTTCATTTGGAAGACCCATTTGCGACCACGCTTAAACTTAGGTTCAACATATCCACATAATTTTCCTCCCTCATGATGCCATCTATTTTGTGAAGTGCACCAGTCCCTCCTGCAGCAAAGCATCCCCACTACATGATGCTGCCACCCCCGTGCTTCACGGTTGGGATGGTGTTCTTTGGCTTGCAAGCCTCCCCCTTTTTCCTCAAAACATAAAGATGGTCCTTATGGCCAAACAGCTCTATTTTTGTTTCGTCAGACCAGAGGACATTTCTCCAAAAAGTACAATATTTGTCTCCATGTGCAGTTGCAAACCATAGTCTAATTGTGATACATTGAATTAGAAGTGAAGTAATCTGTCTGTAAATAATTGTTGGAAAAATTACTTGTGTCATGCACAAAGTAGATGTCCTAACCGACTTGCCGAAACTATAGTTTGTGAACAAGAAATTTGTGGAGGGGTTGAAAAACGAGTTTTAATGACTCCAACCTTGTAAATTTAGACTTCAACTGTATGTATTCACCCCCTTTGCTATGAAGCCCCTAAATACGATCTGGTGCAACCAATTACCTTCAGAAGTCACATAATTAGTTTAATAAAGTCCACCTGTGTGCAATCTATCTAGTCACATGATCTCAGTATATATACACACACACACCTGTATATATAGGCATATGGGAGACTCCCCAAAGATATGGAAGAAGGTACTCTGGTCAGATGAGACTAAAATTGAGCATTTTGGCCAAGGAAAATGCTATGTCTGGCACAAACCAAACACCTCTCATCACCCAGAGAACACCATCGAGAACATCCGAGAATAGCATTGTGGTGGCAGCATCATGCTGTGGGGATGTTTTTCCATCGGCAGGGACTGGGAAACTGGTCAGAATTGAAGGAATGAGGTGGCGCAGTGGTTAAGGGCACTGTAGTTCAGCGCCAGCTGTGCCATCAGAGACTCTGGGTTCGCGCCCAGGCCCCGTGGGGCGACGCACAATTGGCCTAGCGTCGTCCGGGTTAGGGAGAGCTTGGCCGGTAGGGATTTCCTTGTCTCATCGCGCACTGCTGACCAAGGTTGCCAGGTGCACGGTGTTTCCTCAGACACATTGGTGCGGCTGGCTTCCAGGTTGGATGCGCGCTGTGTTAAGAAGCAGTGCGGCTTGGTTGGGTTGTGTATCGGAGGACGCATGACTTTCAACCTTCGTCTCTCCCGAGCCTGTACGGGAGTTGTAGCAATGAGACAAGATAGTAGCTACTAAAACAATTGGATACCACGAAATTAGGGAGAAAAAGGGGTAAAATTAAAAAATAATAATTGAAGGAATGATGGATGACGCTAAATACAGGGAAATTCTTGAGGGTAACCTGTTTCAGTCTTACAGAGATTTGAGACTGGGACAGTCAATTTCTTCAACAAATGATCAGGTCTGTATAAATATCAAACCAGTTTTGTTTAAGTATTAAAATACTAATTTAGTAATACAATTGTAGGCAGAGGTTGGTACAGAGTACAGTATATGATAAACATTTTGCAGAACTTGGGGAGAACTAAGACATCCTGTAACTCATAGAGCCTCTGAACATGGACGCCTTCTGATAGTGTCTGAAGGTCACAACACTCAAAAACAGGTTTTAACAGACACACAGAGGTCTCCTGAAGAGGAGACCTTACAGTTTATCATAACATAATGTATTAACCCTTTAAAAAGGTATAAGGCCTTGGTTTAACCCTTTTCAAGGTTCACCTTCCAGCAGGACATTGACCCTGGCATACTGCTAAAGCAACACATGAGTGGTTTAAGGGGAAACATTTAAATGTCTTGGAATGGCCTAGTCAAAGCCCAGATCTCAATCCAATTGAGAATCTGTGGTATGATTTAAAGATTGCTGTATACCAGCGGAACCGATCCAACTTGAAGGAGCTGGAGCAGTTTTGCCTTAAAAGAATGGGCAAAAATCCCAGTGGCTAGATTTGCCAAGCTTATAGAGACATACCCAAAGAGACGTGCAGCTGAAATTGCTGCAAAAAGGTGGCTCTACAAAGTATTGACCTTGGGGGTGAATAGTTATGCACGCTCAAGTTCTGTTTTTGTCTTATTTCTTGTTTGTTTACCAAAAATATTTTGCATCTTTAAAGTGGTAGGCATGTTGTGTAAATTAAATGATACCAACCCCCCAAAAATCTATTTTTATTCCAGTTTGTAGGCATCAAAATAGAATGCCAAGGGGGTGAATACCACTGTACATGTAGAGATGAAAAAAATATTTGTAGATGTACTGTTGGCCTACCATAGGCGACATGAGTCTCACTAGTGTTGAGTAATGTACTGTTAAGTGTTGGTTTTATTTAAACTTTATTTTACTACTTAAAGGTCTACTTACTCTGCTTGTCCCAGTTTATACCCTCATTTGCAATGCAAACCATAACTTACAATGGGAATAAATGAAAGTTACTAATTTTTAAATGGGGTAGAAACTGAATTTGTATTTATTAGGGATCCCAATTAGCTGCTGCCAAGGCAGCAGTTAATGTGTTTGGACCCCAGAAAGTAAGGCCCTTAAATCACACAAAACAAAAGATAAAACAGTAATCACATAACATTTTTACATCCCTACATATTTACAATACAAAATGTATTATACCACCATACAACAATGACGTGCACCAAGAAACCTGAAAGAAAGCATAGTGAAACATTAAACAAAGTGTTTTTGGAAACAGGTTCAGTCAGATGTACATAAATGATTTCCGTAACTATTTGGAGGTTTCTATGAAGCATCAAAGGTAATTTGCGATTGGTTGGTTGCTTACACAAGTTACCAGTTAGGTGACACTGATTATCCTTGTACAAAATACATCATACACCTCTGCCAAGTTAATTGGGAATGAGGTTAAACCTGAGTGAGATCGCACATTGGATGTGAGTTGTTCATGCTTAAGTACTTGCGCTCAAAATACAGACCTTTTCGATGGGCATATCATCAAAGAGCCGAAGAACATCTTTGTGTGTTGTTTACATATTTTTTTCTGTGATGAGAAAAGAAAAAGTGGTAAATGTAACTCCAACTGACGTTTTTTATTACTACACACTGCGGTTGTTCACAGAATTGACTGGCTGACTAAATTTTGGGTAGGGTAAACCGTTTCTATTAGTGGCAACTTCTACACAGATCTGTTGCTGGTCCTGTGCGCTGCTCTCAATTTGAGTGGTGAGAGGGAAAGAGCACTACTTTTTGGACATCCAGCCAAAGTTAATCTTCTCTATATACTTACTTCAACATGCACTGCTACCCTGTGATCCAAACATAATTCAGGCTGTTTCACTAGGATGAGTTCAGTTTGGATTTAATACTACCACAAATTGTATAATCTTTGGTAATAATTTATAAAATAATCAAATAACCATCTGTTGCAGTGATGTGAAATGGTTGCATTATGGATGTTTTTAACCTCTGAACAGAAAGATGCTGATACAAATTAAGATGCATTTTACTACGATGCTGGATGCTCATTTCTGCAAAAGAAAAACAATAACAAATGCACCTGGGGGCAGACAGTGTCGCCGTTATGCCTATTGCAGATCTCAGCTTTAAATGATTGCTATTGATATCACTGCCAAAATATCAATTTTGGTCTATTTATGTGAGCTGTAGTTTGTCTGTCTTTCTATATGCCACTTAATTTGTACACTAGAGGGCACATCACGGAGCTGTGTGTTGAGTTATTTTGAGGGGACAGCAAATTTACACTGTTATACAAGCTGTACACTCACTACTTTACATTGTAGCAAAGTGTCATTTCTTCAGTGTTGTCACATGAAAAGATATACTCATATTTACAAAAATGTGATTATACTGTAAATAAAAAGGTAAAATAAAAATTGGCTTCATCAATAAGTGCATCGATGACGTCGTCCCCACAGTGACCGTACGTACGTACATACCCCAACCAGAAGCCATGGATTACAGGCCACAACCGCACTGAGCTAAAGGCTAGAGCTGCTGCTTTCAAGGAGCTATGCTATTGGTCTATTAACTCAGTGTTTCCCAAACTCTGTCCCGGGTGCACGTTTTGGTTTTTGCCCTAGCACTAAACAGCTGATTCAAATGACTTACTGATCATCAAGCTTTGATTATTTGAATCAACTGTGCA
Organism: Oncorhynchus mykiss; assembly: GCF_057628025.1. NCBI lineage: Eukaryota > Metazoa > Chordata > Actinopteri > Salmoniformes > Salmonidae > Oncorhynchus > Oncorhynchus mykiss. The sequence continues at coordinate 28,783,940 of NC_143042.1, forward strand.
GTGCGAAAGCAAAAAACTAAATGTGTACCCGGGGGGGCCCCAGGACCGAGTTTGGGAAAACTTGTATTATCATACCGCCTGGTAATGTCACCAGGCAGGCAAAAACTCCATCCCACCAATTATCATTTTCATATTATATTTATTTATTATTAAAACCTCGGGAAATATATAAAACACAGGAAATCTCATTTTTGACAGCACTGGCCTTTATTACATCACTCAAACATGGTCAAAGACGTATTGCTCGGGAAGGATGTTACTGTCAATTCTAAATTTGCAATTTAAATTTGTGTTGAATGTTTAGGCTGGCATAAATCAATTGAAGCATTATTACATAATCAGTGATTGTGCAAGTTATACATGTCTTTGCACTTCTTTCTTCATCTTTGGAATATGTTGTGTCCATCTTTAACCCATGAGGTACCCACTGCAGGGAAATATAAAAAGGAAAGGTAGAGACAGATTAGAGTAGGCTTCCAACATGTGCGGTCAAAATTAACAGGAGGATCCTCAATGACAAAACTTTAAATATTTGTCAGCAGTTCAGGTAAATAACTGATTGATATACACACTATATATACAAAAGTATGTGGACACCCCTTCAGCTATACCAGTTGCTGACAGGTGTATAAAATTGAGCACACAGCCATGCAATCTTCATAGACAAACTTTGGCAAGAGAATGGCCTTACTGAAGAGCTCAGTGACTTAACGTGGTACCGTCATAGGATGCCAACAAGTCAGTTCTTCAAATTTCTGCCTTGCTAGAGCTTTAAGTGCTGTTATTGTGAAGTGGAAAAATCTCTGTTTCAACACTCACTACAGAGTTCCAAACTGCCTCTTGAAACAACGTCAGCACAATAACTATTCGTCGGGAGCTTCATGAAATGGGTTTCATGGCTGAGCAGCAGCACACAAGCCTAAGATCACCATGGAGTGATGAATCGTGGAGGGCGCTTAACCAACGTGGAAGTGGAGGGCGCTTAACCAACGTGAGTTGAAAAGGGGAAATGCTCACTCACCACTAAACACACATTTTATTTGAACAACTAGTAAAAGCTTGATGTTTCAGCATTTATCAATGGCCTTCATCAGAACATTGATTAAGCTGGCCCGATTCACAGGTCATAAGGAGTTTGAATCAGGTGAAAAACACCTCCTGGGTTTGAGCCAGGTGTCCAGTTCAAAGCTGAAAGCGAAGTCAGCTCAAAACAAAGTGATGTATGTCAAGCATGTGGAGTAATGACTTAGGATTCCCAGTTCACATGCAAAAGTGTTTGATCTTATTATAAAACGCATATGTGCTTTATCTGCCTTCAAGGACATTTTTTTTTTAACAAATACGTGTTCCTGAACAATGCAATGATTTTACATCTTCACTATCTTTTGCAGTTGTAATTTGATTGCATAGCATTTTCCATTGCATTATTGTTTTCTAGTCTGTATTTTGCCTTTGACCACAGTACCTCAGGACCTACTTGAATTGACTGCCACACCTCTCATTGGCACTGCCAGCTGAATAGAGTTCTCCCTAATTGTCTCCCCCCCATCCCTACATGTACTTGTCTATTCCCTATGTGTCATTGTTCTGATGAAGGCTGAAATGTCAAGCGTTTAATAGTTGTTTAAATAAAATAATGAGTTTAATGGTGAGCGAGAATTGCGCCTTTTCCATTCCAATGATATCACATAATTTGAAATATGAGCATCACATTCTGCTAATGCAACAGCTCTAATTTAGATGACAACACTACTGTGCCTTGACAAGGGATGTTCCACTCAAAATACAGATTTTTAGATATCCCACTGGGCACGCACAAAATTACGTTGAACCAACGTGGAATGGATGTTGACTTGACGTCGGGTGCCCAATGGGATAGGCCTATATTTAGCTTCCTTCGATATTTGATAGTCTTAGGTTTTGTACCAAATGACCGCACCCTATTGGGGCGTAAGGTTGCCTAGTGGTTAGAGCATTGGGCCAGTAACCGAAAGGTTGCTAGATCAAATCCCCGTGCTGACAAGGTAAAATCTGTCGTTCCGCCCCTGAACAAGGCAGTTAACCCAGTGTTCCTAGGCCGTCATTGTAAATAAGAATTTGTTCTTAACGGACTTGCCTAGTTATATAAAGGTTAAATCTTTTTTTTTTTTTTTTTAAACATCCATATATAGTGCACTAGTTTTGCCAGGGAAGTATGGGCCCCGGTTAATAGTAGTGTACTATATTAGGGAATAGGGTGGCATTTGGAGATACATCCATTGTGTTTTGCCAACATTATCATAGAGTCAAAAACAGTGGGTGTTTCTTTATATGCATACTACCGTGCTCCACACTCATGCGCCGAGTGCATTCCCCGAAGACGTTCTAGCGAGGACGAGTGTTGAGAACACATACAACATTACATTTGAGAATCACTTGCACTCCCCCTACTGTATTCTCACTCTGCACCTCCCAATTCACTAAATCTTCTTCCAGCCAAGACAATGGCAATAGAGAAAAAACAAGAAGTAAAATTATTGCTTTGTGTATAACTATCAGTTCGTTTTTCACATGTTGTTACAGCCTTATTCTAAACTGGATTAAATTGTAAAAAAATATATTTAAAAAAAATCAACCTATACACAATACGCCAAACGGAAAAGCCTTATTTACATAAGTATTCAGACCCTTTGCAATAAGACTCAAAATTTAGCTCAGGTTCATCTCGTTTCAATTGATCATCCTTGTTTCTACAACTTCATTAGAGTCCACCTTTGGTAAATTCAATTGATTAGACATGATTTGGAAAGGAACACACCTATCTATATAAGGTCCCACAGTTGACAGTGCATGTCAGGGCAAAAACCAAGCCATGAGGTCGAAGGAATTGTCCGTAGAGCTCCGAGACAGGAATGTGTCGAGGCACAGATCTGGGGAAGGTTACCAAAACATTTCCTCAGCATTGAAGGTCCTCAAGAAAACAGTGGCCTCCATTCTTAAATCAAAGAAGTTTGGAACCACCAAGACTCTTCCTAGAGCTGACCGCCCAGCCAAACTAAGCAATTCGGGGAGAAGGGCCTTGGTCAGGGAGGTGACCAAACGAAGCGGTCTTCTGGTCAGGCTCCGGAGACGGGCACATCGCGCACCACTCCCTAGCATACTACCCGCCAATGTCCAGTCTCTTGACAACAAGGTTGATGAAATCCGAGCAAGGGTAGCATTCCAGAGAGACATCAGAGACTGTAACGTTCTTTGCTTCACGCAAACATGGCTCACTCGAGAAACGCTATCGGAGTCGGTGCAGCCAGCTGGTTTCTTCACGCATCGCGCCGACAGAAACAAGCATCTTTCTGGTAAGAAGAAGGGCGGGGGGGGGTATGCCTTGTGATTAACGAGACGTGATGTGATCATAACAACATACAGGAACTCAAGTCCTTCTGTTCACCTGATTTAGAATTCCTCATAATCAAATGTCGACCGCATTATCTACCAAGGGAATTCTCTTCGATTATAATCACAGCCGTATATATTTCCCCCCAAGCAGACACAGATGGCCCTGAACAAACTTTATTTGACTCTATGTAAACTGGAAACCACATATCCTGAGGCTGCATTCATTGTAGCTGGGGATTTTAACAAGGCTAATCTGAAAACAAGACTCCCTAAATTATATCAGCATATCATTTGTGCAACCAGGGCTGGTAAAACCCTGGATCATTGTTATTCTAACTTCCGCGATGCATATAAGGCCCTCCCCCGCCCTCCTTTCGGAAAAGCTGACCACGACTCAATTTTGTTGCTTCCAGCCTACAGACAGAAACTAAAACAAGAAGCTCCCGGGCCCAGGTCTGTTCAACGCTGGTCCGACCAATCTGATTCAACGCTTCAAGACTGCTTCGATCACGTGGATTGGGATATGTACCGCATTGCGTCCAACAACAACATTGACGAATACGCTGATTCGGTGAGCGAGTTCATTAGAAAGTGCATCGGCGATGTCGTACCCACAGCAACTATTAAAACATTCCCAAACCAGAAACCGTGGATTGATGGCAGCATTCGCGCGAAACTGAAAGCGCAAACCACTGCTTTTAACCAGGGCAAGGTGACCGGAAACATGACCGAATACAGTGTAGCAATTCCCTCCACAAGGCAATCAAACAAGCTAAGAGTCAGTATAGAGACAAAGTAGAGTTGCAATTCAACGGCTCAGACACAAGAGGTATGTGGCAGGGTCTACAGTCAATCACGGGTTACAAAAAGAAAACCAGCCCCGTCGCGGACCAGGATGTCTTGCTTCGAGACAGACAAAATAACTTCTTTGCTTTTCTTTGAGGACAATACAGTGCCACTGACATGGCCCGCTACCAAAACCTGCGGACTCTCCTTCACTGCAGCCGATGTGAGTAAAACATTTAAATGTGTTAACCCTTGCAGGGCTGCAGGCCCAGACGGCATCCCCAGCTGCATCCTCAGACCAGCTGGCTGGTGTGTTAATGGACATATTCAATCAATCCTTATCCCAGTCTGCTGTTCCCACATGCTTCAAGAGGACCACCATTGTTCCTGTTCCCAAGAAAGCTAAGGTAACTGTAGCACTCACTTCCGTCATCATGAAGTGCTTTGAGAGACTAGTGAAGGACCATATCACCTCCACCCTACCTGACACGCTAGACCCACTCCAATTTGCTTTCCGCCCGAATAGGTCCACAGACGACGCAATCGCAACCACACTGCACACTGCCCTAACCCATCTGGACAAGAGGAATACCTATGTGAGAATGCTGTTCATCGACTACAGCTCAGCATTTAACAACATAGTACCCTCCAACCTCGTCATCAAGCTCGAGACCCTGGGTCTCGACCCCGCCCTGTGCAACTGGGAACTGGGCTTCCTGACGGGCCGCCCCCAGGTGGTGAGGGTAGGTAACAACATCTCTACCCCGCAGATCCTCAACACTGGGGCCCCACAAGGGTGCGTTCTGAGCCCTCTCCTGTACTCCCTGTTCACCCACGAGTGTATGGCAATGCACGCCTCCAACTCAATCATCAAGTTTGCGGACGACACTACAGTGGTAGGCTTGATTACCAACAACAACGATACGGCCTACAGGGAGGAGGTGAGGGCCCTCGGAGTGTGGTGTCAGGAAAATAACCTCACACTCAACGTCAACAAAACAAAGGAGATCACTTCAGGAAACAGCAGAGGGAGCACCCCCCTATCCACATCAACGAGTGGAGAGGGTAGTAAGTTTTAAGTTCCTCGTCGTACACATCACGGACAAACTGAATTGGTCCACCCACACAGACAGCGTTGTGAAGAAGGCGCAGCAGAGCCTCTTCAACCTCAGGAGGCTGAAGAAATTTGGCTTGTCACCAAAAGCACTCAAACTTCTACAGATGCATAATCAAGAGCATCCTGTCGGGCTGTATCACCGCCTGGTACGGCAACTGCTCCACCCACAACCGTAAGGCTCTCCAGAGGGTAGTGAGGTCTGCATAACCGGGGGCAAACTCCCTGCCCTCCAGGACACCTACACCACCAGATGTCACAGGAAGGCCATAAAGATCATCAAGGACAACAACCACCCAAGCCACTGCCTGTTCACCCCGCTATCATCCAGAAGGCGAGGTCAGTACAGGTGCATCAAAGCAGGGACCGAGTGACTGAAAAACAGCTTCTATCTCAAGGCCATCAGACTGTTAAACAGCCACCACTAACATTGAGTGGCTGCTGCCAACATACTGACTCAACTCCAACTCACTTTAATAATGGAAATATATGTAAAACATGTATCACTAGCCACTTTAAACAATTCCAATTAATACAATGTTTACATATCCTACATTACTCATATGTACAGTGGGGCAAAAAAGTATTTAGTTTGCCACCAATTGTGCAAGTTCTCCCACTTAAAAAGATGAGAGGCCTGTAATTTTCATCATAGGTACACTTCAACTATGACAGACAAAATGAGAAAAAAATCCTGAAAATCACAGTGTAGGATTTTTTAATGAATTTATTTGCAAATCATGGTGGAAAATAAGTATTTGGTCACCTACAAACAAGCAAGATTTCTGGCTCTCACAGACCTGTAACTTCTTCTTTAAGAGGCTCCTCTGCCCTCCACTCATTACCTGTATTAATGGCACCTGTTTGAACTTGTTATCAGTAAAAAAGACACCTGTCCACAACCTCAAACAGTCACACTCCAAACTCCACTATGGCCAAGCCCAAAGAAATGTCAAAGGACACCAGAAACAAAATTGTAGACCTGCACCAGGCTGGGAAGACTGAATCTGCAATAGGTAAGCAGCTTGGTTGAAGAAATCAACTGTGGGAGCAATTATTAGGAAATGGAAGACATACAAGACCACTGATAATCTCCCTCAATCTGGGGCTCCACGCAAGATCTCACCCCGTGGGGTCAAAATGATGACAAGAACGGTGAGCAAAAATCCCAGAACCACACGGGGGGATGTAGTGAATGACCTGCAGAGAGCTGGGACCAAAGTAACAAAGCCTACCATCAGTCACACAAATCCTGCAGTGCCAGACGTGTCCCCCTGCTTAGCCAGTACATGTCCAGGCCCGTCTGAAGTTCGCTAGAGAATTTGGATGATCCAGAAGAAGATTGGGAGAATGTCATATGGTCAGATGAAACCAAAATAGAACTTTTTGGTAAAAACTCAACTCGTCGTGTTTGGAGGACAAAGAATGCTGAGTTGCATCCAAAGAACACCATGGGGGTGGAAACATCATGCTTTGGGGCTGTTTTTCTGCAAAGGGACCAGGATGACTGATCCGTGTAAAGGAAAGAATGAATGGGGCCATGTATCGTGAGATTTTGAGTGAAAACCTCCTTCCATCAGCAAGGGCATCGAAGATGAAACGTGGCTGGTTCTTTCAGCATGACAATGATCCCAAACACACCGCCCGGGCAACGAAGGAGTGGCTTCGAAAGAAGCATTTCAAGGTCCTGGAGTGGCCTAGCCAGTCTCCAGATCTCAACCCCATAGAAAATCTTTGGAGGGAGTTGAAAGTCTGTGTTGCCCAGCAACAGCCCCAAAACATCACTGCTCTAGAGGAGATCTGCATGGAGGAATGGGCCAAAATACCAGCAACAGTGTGTGAAAACCTTGTGAACGACTTACAGAAAACGTTTGACCTCTGTCATTGCCAACAAAGGGTATATAACAAGTATTGAGATAAACTTTTGTTATTGACCAAATACTTATTTTCCACCATCATTTGCAAATAAATTCATTAAAAATCCTACAATGTGATTTTCTGGATTTTTTTCCCTCATTTTGTATTTCATAGTTGAAGTGTACCTATGATGAAAATTACAGGCCTCTCTCATATTTTTATGTGGGAGAACTTGCACAATTGGTGGCTGACTAAATACTTTTTTGCCCCACTGTACATCTTTTGAGTGGTTGTGCAACACCCAAACATCCATCTCAACCATCCTATCAAGAGTGTTGCTTGCATTGTGACGATTAGGTCGTCTTCAAACTAGACAAACACATTTTTAAAAAACGCAGCAACTTAATGGTTTTCAATGGGAGCAGTGTGTTGGGGAAGGGCCTAGGTTTGTGTTGTGCTGTCCATCAGAAAATAGCTAATTTCTCCTCACCCCACAGACATTTGTTTCATGTGTTTTGGTTTGGAGGCATCCTAATAAATCTTCACAAGAGATTACTTACGGCAGTTTCATTCTCATGAACACCCTGGCCATGAAGAAGCTGAGCAGGACGCTTACAAAACCAATGAACAGCAGGAGGAAGCGGTTGAGTTTAGGGATGTTTGGGGCATTGGAGCGATCCAGGATTATGAAGCCCAAGCCTCCCATAGTGAAGAGGAAACTGGAGGCCAACCCTTCCATGATGTACTGGCCATTCACTCTTCATGTGAAAGAGAACAAATAAAGTGTTTATGACTACCCTTTACATATTTGGCAATACAATGCAGATAATTATGATAAATGGGGTAAATGATGGCCCCAAGCATTGACAATGCAGGAACAGCATACACTGGCAAAGGGCCAGCGTACTTACCTGTATGCCAAAAACGCAACAGGCCGCTGGTGCCCATGTTCATCAGTCATTGAACCCACACTAGGTGGTTCCACAATGACATCGTAAATGATGCCTGCAGATGGGAGAGAGACACGATGAAAGCCCTTCAAAATATTTAGCTAAAGTAACTAGATAGAAAATCAATAGTTAGCTATGCATTGGCATGGTAAACGTGATGTGCGAGGGCAAAAGAAGGTGCAATGCTAGCCCAGACCATGAGCTGGCTTTCTTCAAGTAGCCTATACAAATCGCCTAATAAATGACTCAAGGTTCATTAGCCACAGTGTGGGGGAAGTTACTCTTAGAATATAGTTTAACATTACCTAGTGTAATTAATCAGGCTGTAATACACAATTGGTATATACAGCCTGAAATGAATTCTTGCAAAATCTTGTAAAATGTTAATTTTGTCTGTTGAATAAAATTAAATGTAAAGTTAACTCCTTCAGCTGCTCAAAATGACACAAATTATCCACAGTATTGTTTACCTGACTTTTAAAGAGTGCCTGTAGTTATATAGTTAGGTATAGAGGTCGACCGGTTAATCGGAATGGACGATTTCAAGTTTTCATAACAATCGGAAATCGGTATTTCTGGACACCGATTTGGCCGATTTTTATTTTTTTTACACCTTTATTTAATCTTTATTTAACTAGGCAAGTCAGTTAAGAACACATTCTTATTCAGTTAACTGCCTTGTTCAGGGGCAGAACGACAGATTTTTACCTTGTCAGCCCGGGGATTCAATCTTGCAACCTTACAGTTAACTAGTCAAACGCTCTAACCACCGAATTACATTGCACTCCACGAGGAGCCTGCCTGTTACGCAAATGCAGTATGCCAAGGTAAGTTGCTAGCTAGCATTAAACTTATCTTATAAAAAACAATCATTCAATCATAATCACTAGTTAACTACACATGGTTGATGATATTACTAGTTTACCTAGCGTGTCCTGCGGTGCGTATTCGTGAAAAAGGACTGTCGTTGCTCCAATGTGTACCTAACCATAAACATCAATGCCTTTCTTAAAATCAATACTCAGAAGTATATATTTTTAAACCTGCATATTTAGCTAAAAGAAATCCAGGTTAGCAGGCAATATTAACCAGGTGAAATTGTGTCACTTCTCTTGCGTTCATTGCACGCAGTCAGTGTATATGCAACAGTTTGGGCCGCCTAAATTGCCAGAATTTTACGTAATTATGACATAATATTAAAGGTTGTGCAATGTAACAGGAATATTTAGACTTAAGGATGCCACCCGTTAGATAAAATACGGAACGGTTCCGTATTTCACCGAAATAATAAACGTCTTGTTTTCGAGATGATAGTTTCCAGATTCTACCATATTAATGACCTACGGCTCGTATTTCTGTGTTATTAAGTTATAACTAAGTCTATGATTTGATAGAGCAGTCTCACTAAGCGGTGGTAGGCGGCACCAGCAGGCTCGTAAGCATTCACTCAAACAGCACTTTCGTGCGTTTTGCCAGCAGCTCTTCGCAATGCTTCAAGCATTGCGCTGTTTATGACTTCAAGCCTATTTACTCCCGAGATTAGGCTGGTGTAACCGATGTGAAATGGCTAGCTAGTTAGCGGGGTGCACGCTAATAGCGTTTCAAACGTCACTCGCTCTGAGACTTGGAGTGGTTGTTCCCCTTGCTCTGCATGGGTAACGCTGTTTCGAGGGTGGCTGTTGTCGATTTGTTCTTGGTTCGAGCCCAGGTAGGAGCGAGCAGAGGGACGGAAGCTATACTGTTACACTGGCAGTACTAAAGTGTCTGTAAGAACATCCAATAGTCAAAGGTTAATGAAATACAAATGGTATAGAGAGAAATAGTCCTATAATTCCTATAATAACTACAACCTAAAACTTCTTACCTGGGAATATTGAAGACTCATGTTAAAAGGAACCACCGCTTTCATATGTTCTCATGTTCTGAGCAAGGAACTTAAACGTTAGATTTCTTACATGGCACATATTGCACTTTTACTTTCTTCTCCAACACTTTGTTTTTGCCTTATTTAAACCAAATTGAACATGTTTCATTATTTATTTGAGGCTAAATTGATTTTATTGATGTATTATATTAAGTTAAAATAAGTGTTCATTCAGTATTGTTGTAATTGTCATTATTACAAAAAATGTAATTTAAAAAGTATCGGTGTTGAAAAATCATAATCGGTCAACCTCTAGTTAGGTACAGAGGTAAAGTTAGATGCTGACCAGACCGTGCATGCGTCCGCCATCGCGTGCAGGACACAGGTTGAAATATCAAAACAAACTCTGAACCAATTATATTCACTTGGGGACAGGTCGATAAGCAAAAATGTATGGCAATTTCACTAGCTAGCATGCTGTTTCTAGCTAATTTGCCCTGTGATATAAACGTTGGGTTGTTTTTTTACCTGAAATGCACAAGGTCCTCTACTCCGACAATTAATCCACACATAAAACGGTAAACCGAGTTTGTTTCTCGTAATCTCTCCCATTTCAGTCTTTTTCTTTGGACTTTATATAGCGGTTGACAACAAACTTTAAGGTGCATTACCACTACTCACTGGACTCTAGTGTAGACCTCAGCTCATCTTTCAATCACCTATGTGGGTATATGCTCCTAAAAACCAATGAGGAGATGGGAGAGATGGGACTTGGCTGCAATGATTGAATAACATGTATGTGTACAGCTTGCGCACGCAGCGTGAGTATGTCAGGTCAGGTCAGTATGTTAGGCTAGTTTTAATATATGTATTTCAAATGACTGGGAATACAGATATGCATCTGTTGGTAACTTAACAAAAAGGTAGAGGCGTGGATCAGAAAACCGGTCAGTATCTGGTGTGACCACCATTTGCCTCATGCAGCACTGCATCTCCTTCGCATAGAGTTGATCAGGCTTTTGATTGTGGACTGTGGAATGTCGTCCCAGTCCTCTACAATGGCTGTGCGAAGTTGCTGGATATTGGTGGGAACTGGAACACGCTGCGCATGTCAATCAAGAGCATCCCAAACATGTTCAATGGGCTATGGAAGAACTAGGACATTTTCAGCTTCCAGGAATTGTGTTCAGATCCTTGCGACATGGGGCCGTGCATTATCATGCTGAAACATGAGGTGATGGAGGACAAATGGGGCGACAGTGGGCCTCGAAATCCCGTCACAGTATCTCTGTGCATTCAAATTGCCATCACTAAAATGCAATTGTGTTCGTTGTCTGTTGCTTATAACTGACCATACCATAACCCCACCACCACCATTGGGCACTCTGTTCACAATGTTGCCATCAGCAAACCGTTCGCCCACACAACGCCATACATGTGGTCTGCGGTTGTGAGGACGATTGGACGTACTGCCAAATTCTCCAATAAAGCGTTGGAGGCGGCTTATGGTAAAGAAATTAACATTACATTTTCTGGCAACAGCTCTGCTGGACATTCCTGCAGTCCGCATGCCATTTGCACACTCCCTCAACTTGAGACATCTGTGGCATTGTGTTGTGTGACAAAACTGCACATTTTAGAGTGGCCTTTTGTCCCCAGCACAAGGTGCTCCTGTGTAATAATCATGTTGTTTAACTTCTTAGGGGGCAGCATTTTCACTTTTGGATGAATAGCGTGCCCAGAGTGAACTGCCTCCTACTCAGCCCCAGATGCTAATATATGCATATTATTATTAGTATTGGATAGAAAACACTCCGAAGTTTCTAAAACTGTTTGAATGATGTCTGTGAGTATAACAGAACTCATATGGCAGGGAAAAATCTGAGAAAAAAATACAAAACAGGAAGTGGGAAGTCTGAGGTTTGTAGTATTTTAAATCACCCCTATTGAATAGACAGTGGGATATTGGTTATGTTGCACTTCCTACGGCTTCCACTAGATGTCCCCTGTCTTTAGAACGTTGTTTCAGGCTTCTCATGTGAAAGGGGGGGGGGTCGGATGGGAGATGTTTGACTAAGGGGTCTGCCTACAGCCTCGTTCTAAGTCACGCACTTTCACTTGAGAGTTCGCTCTCGTTCCATTGCTTTTCTACAGACAATGGAATTCTCTGGTTGGAACATTATAGAAGATTTATGATAAAAACATCCTAAAGATTGATTCTATACTTAGTTTGACAAGTTTCTTCGACCTGTAATATAACTTTTTGAACGTTTCGTCCGAATGGACCAGATCGCGCATTTGGATTTGTTTACCAAACGCCCTAACAAAAGAAGCTATTGGAGATAAATGGACATAAATGGAAATTATCGAACAAAACAAGCATTTATTGTGGAACTGCGATTCCTGGGAGTGCATTCTGATGAAGATCATCAAATGTAAGTGAATATTTATAATGCTATTTATGAATAATGTTGACTACCCAACATGGCGGATATTTCTCTGGCTGGTTTGGGCTCCGAGCGCCGTTCTCAGATGATGCTTTTTCCGTAAAGTTTTTTTGAAATCTGACACAGCGGTTGCATTAAGGAGAAGTGTATCTATATTTCCATGCCTAACAATTGTATTTTCATCGACATTTATAATGAGTATTTCTGTGAATTCATGTGGCTCTCTGCAATATCACTGCATGTTTTGGAACTACTGAGAGTAACACGCCAATGTAAAATAAGATTTTTGGATATAAATATGAGGTTAGGTTAGTGATTAATTTTATCTCTATTGGTGCTTTTTGTGACTCCTCTCTTTGGCTGGAAAAATGGCTGGGTTTTTCTGTGAGTTGGTGGTGACCTAACATAATCGTTTGTGGAGCTTCCGCTGTAAAGCATTTTTGAAATCAGACACTGTGGCTGGATTAACAAGATTTTTTTACTTTAAAATGGTGCCTAATACTTGTATGTTTTAGAAATTTGATTTATGAGATTTCTGTTGATTTGTAATTGGCGCCCTGCAATTTCATTGGCTGTTGGCGAGGGGTTCCTCTTAGACAGGTTAATCAGCTTCTTGATATGCCACACCTGCAGCATTGAAGGTCCCCAAGAACACAGTGGCCTCCATCATTCTTAAAATGGAAGAAGTTTGGAACCACCAAGAGGTGGCCGCCCAGCCGAAATGAGCAATCGAGGGAGAAGGGCCTTGGTCAGGGAGTTGACCAAGAACCTGATGGTCACTAACAGTTGCTCCAGAGTTTCTCTGTGGAGATTCGACAACCTTCCAGAAGGACAACCATCTCTGCAGCACTCCAGCAATCAGGCCTTTATGGTAGTGACCAGACAAATGCCACTCCTGAGTAAAAGGCACATGACAGCCGGCATGGAGTTTGCCAAAAGGTACCTAAAGAGTCTCAAACAATGAGAAACAAGATTATATGCTCTGATAAAACCCTGATTGAACTTTTTGGCCTGAATGCCAAGCGTCACATCTGGAGGAAACCTGCCACCATCCCTACGGTGAAGCACGGTGGTGGCAGCATCATGCTGTGGGGATGTTTTTCAGCGGCAGGGACTGGGAGACTAGTCAAGATCGAGGGAAAGATGAACGGAGCAAAGTACAGAGATCCTTGATGAAAGCCTGCTCCAGAGCGGTCAGGACCTTAGACTGGGGCGAAGGTTCACCATCCAACAGGACAATGAACCTAAGCACACAGCCAGGACAACGCAGGAGTGGCTTCAGGACAATTCTATGAATGTCCTTGAGAGGCTCAGCCAAAGCCCAGACCTGAACCCGATCGAACATCTCTGGAGAGACCTGAAAATAGCTATACAGCGACGCTCCCCATCCAACCTGAGAGCTTGAGAGGGTCTGCAGAGGTAAATGGGAGAAACTCCCCAAATAAAGGTGACAAGCTTGTAGCGTCATACCCAAGAGGACTCGAAGCTGTAATCGCTTCCAAAAGGTGCTTCAACAAAGTACTGAGTAAAGGGTCTGAATACTTGTATGTATGTATGTATGTATGTATGTATGCTGATGGACATGGCCTCTGTGTTGGCACGGAAACTCGGACAGGAGTATTGAGAGTTGAAGAGTAATACTTCATTTTTGGTATAGGTGCATTTTGTTGACTATGTATGTATAGTGGGGCAAAAAAGTATTTAGTCAGCCACCAATTGTGCAAGTTCTCCCACTTAAAAAGATCAGAGAGGCCTGTAATTTTCATCATAGGTACACTTCAACTACAACAGACAAAATGAGAAAAAAAATCCAGAAAATCACATTGTAGGATTTTTTATGAATTTATTTGCAAATTATGGTGGAAAATAAGTATTTGGTCACCTACAAACAAGCAAGATTTCTGGCTCTCACAGACCTGTAACTTCTTCTTTAAGAGGCTCCTCTGTCCTCCACTCGTTACCTGTATTAATGGCACCTGTTTGAACTTGTTATCAGTATAAAAGACACCTGTCCACAACCTCAAACAGTCACACTCCGAACTCCACTATGGCCAAGACCAAAGAAATGTCAAAGGACACCAGAAACAAAATTGTAGACCTGCACCAGGCTGGGAAGACTGAATCTGCAATAGGTAAGCAGCTTGGTTTGAAGAAATCAACTGTGGGAGCAATTATTAGGAAATGGAAGACATTCAAGACCACTGATAATCTCCCTCGATCTGGGGCTCCACACAAGATCTCACCCCGTGGGGTCAAAATGATCACAAGAACGGTGAGCAAAAATCCCAGAACCACAAGGGGGGACCTAGTGAATGACCTGCAGAGAGCTGGGACCAAAGTAACAAAGCCTACCATCAGTAACACCCTACGCCGCCAGGGACTCAAATCCTGCAGTGCCAGACGTGTCCCCCTGCTTTTAAGCAAGTACATGTCCAGGCCCGTCTGAAGTTTGCTAGAGAGCATTTGGATGATCCAGAAGAAGATTGGGAGAATGTCATATGGTCAGATGAAACCAAAATATAACTTTTTGGTAAAAACTCAACTTGTCGTGTTTGGAGGACAAAGAATGCTGAGTTGCATCCAAAGAACACCATGCCTACTGTGAAGCAAGGGGGTGGAAACATCATGCTTTGGGGCTGTTTTTCTGCAAAGGGACCAGGACGACTGATCCGTGTAAAGGAAAGAATGAATGGGGCCATGTATCATCAGATTTTGAGTGAGGGCATTGAAGATGAAATGTGGCTGTGTCTTTCAGCATGACAATGATCCCAAACACACCGCCCGGGCAACGAAGGAGTGGCTTCGTAAGAAGCATTTCAAGGTCCTGGAGTGGCCTAGCCAGTCTCCAGATCTCAACCCCATAGAAAATATTTGCAGGGAGTTGAAAGTCCGTGTTGCCCAGCAACAACCCCAAAACATCACTGCTCTAGAGGAGATCTGCATGGAGGAATGGGCCAAAATACCAGCAACAGTGTGTGAAAACCTTGTGAAGACTTACAGAAAACGTTTGACCTCTGTCATTGCCAACAAAGGGTATAACAAATTATTGAGATAAGTATTTGGTCAATAACAAAAGTTTATTTTCCACCATAATTTGCAAATAAATTCATTAAAAATCCATACATATACATACACACACAAATACATACATACACACACATACATACACACATAAATAAAAGGAAATATTACATTTACATTGGTTACAATTATTATTTTATGTAATGTTTGCTTTGTCTTTAAGGCGTATTGTGTGTAGATTGAGGGGGGGAAACAATTTAATCCATTTTAGAATAGGGCTGCAAAGTAACCAAAATTTGGAAAATGTCAAAGGGTCTGAATACTTTACGAATGGGCTTATGGGCTCTCAAAAAGTTGAGTAAACAATACTTCCTTGTAGATATTGTCTCATTTCTAGCAGCTGAAGGACAAACCGCACAAATAAACAGGTATAGTATGTTAAAATGTAATTGCATTTAACATTCTAGCTTGTAAGGAACATTTACATGATTTTGCAGGTATTGGTTTTATTGTTTATACCAATTAAGTGTGTATTACTGCCTGATTAATAAGACTCAAAATGACCAAGCTACCAATTACTTAATAGACACACATTAAAGCTACACAGTAAAGCTACCCTTTGTTTAACTAAAGTTACTAAAAAAAAACTAGTTCACTAGCTACATCCAAAAAAAGTTCAACATTACTGCACAAACAGATCACTGGTTGAGTCAGATGTTAACAGAATGGGTGGGCTTGGAAAAAGCAGATTTAGTTGATGGTTGGCACAAAACTGGTTTGTAATGTTAATTATGTGTTATGAAATCCCTTCATTTTTGCAACACCGATTAGCCGATTGTATTGGTCTGACTGCATGTACTGGTTTTTCCTCAATGTGTATGTTAACTAAATAATGTTGCATAAATTACAAATCCTGGAGTTAAGTAGCTGATGAAACTCAACTCCACGATTTAAGATAGAGTTTAGCAGTGATTGATGTGGGCGGACTGGAGCTCTGACATCACATATACTGGATTTCAGCACCCTAAGAATATCCCACAATTACGCACATTTATACATATAAAAACAACGTAATTTTGTGTGACGGGGTGCCAGTCCAGCCACACTAGTCACCACTAAACTCCATCGTAAATCGTTGTGTCGACTAAAGACTAGTTGAGTATCCCAGCTATCGCTAACTGCATACAATACTTGTGATTGTTGAATATCGTTTTTAACACATAGTTAGTTAGATGGACGTAACTTGGTGTATAACGTTACAGCCAAAGCAAAGCATGTTTGGGGCTGTATTAACCATGATCTGTTACAGCTAGCAGCAGTGTTCGACAACTTACCTCCAGTAATGAGAAAGTACGATACAATAACAATCGCATAGACTGTCATAGCAGAGGGCATGTGCAACCATGACGGCTTTTTGAGTTTTATATTTGGACATTCCAACACTGCGAAAGGTATACCGTATAATGTCTCCATAATTCAAAACGAATGTACTCTTTTGGTAAACAGATTTCCGGTTTCTGTCCGCTACGTCGACGTGTCCAGGAAGTACCGAAAATCGAGTTCGTTGATAAACACTTAATAAGCCAGTGTATTGGTTGCGGGTTTTTTGGCCTCTGGGGAGCAAGTTTTTATCAATGATCTCTCTGTACTTAGCTCCGTTCACCTTTCCCTCGGTCCTGACTAGTCTCCAGGTCCCCGTGCTATTTCCAAGTTGCACCACGGCCACCATTGCATTTATCTTAAATATATATATATTTTTTCCCCCAACCTTTTTTATTTTTTATATTTTTTAATTAACAACAAATCAATACACAAAGCACAAGAGGGAACACAAACATACATAGATTACAAACAATGGACAATCGAGCTAGGGGGTACAATATCACATTACATTTACACAAGGACCTTAAGGGACATGCATATACTTACAATTCTAACAGCTTTTTTGTTAGTAGAGCATTTAACCGTCTTAAAATACAGTTCAATTTCTTTTTGTAGGGTACGAAAATGTGGTTTTCTGTTTGTAAATTTACATTTGTGTATATGAAATTTGGCTAAAAGAATAATGAAATTAATTACATAAAAATGTTTCAGCTTATTTCTGTTGTATGATCTCTCCACAAAAGTGTAACATCTTCATAAATGTGTTCAATTATAAACCTACTGATGTCTTGCCACAGTTTTCTTACATGCATACAATGCCAAAAAAGCTGCAACACTGTTTCTGGGTGGTCATTACAAAAGGAGCCATTTGAGTTGATGTTTTCCTTAAACTTCTTCATATAGTGGTTGGCAGGATAATATTTATGAATAATTTTAAAGGAAACTTCCTTAATTTTGTTCACAAGTAGGTATGTGTGTGGCAACATCCAAACTTATTTCCAACAGATATGATCAATAAATCCATTCCAATAAGGCACGACATAAGGTATAGATACAACATCCTGCTGAAACAAGGATCATATCGCTCTGTTGTTGAACGGACCAAAAGAGAAACAAATCTTCCCTACTGATGAGTCAACAGGGTCAATAGAAGGTAGGCTCTGAGGGTCAGGTCTTGACACGTTCCTGAAAAACATAGCAACACCTGAGGGAATGGCATCTAAAACAATTGCAAAATCTTTAGGTATTACAGGGACCTTGTAAAGTGATAAGAATTCTTTATAACTGAGTAAAAGACCCTCTGCATTTACCAGTTGGCTCACCAATAGGATATTATTTCGGAACCAATATTCTAAAAACAAAGAGGTATTTTTATACAATACATCCCGATTATTCCACATATAATATCTTTGTGGAGAAAAATTGTGTTTAGAAATTAAGGACCATGACAAGAACTTTGTCAATATTATAATTGCAAAACAACATGAAGTTAAGGCCACCAAAAGTAGAGAATACATGATGAAGAACAAAATTCCAGATAGAAATGGGTCTTCTTAGGAATTGTTTTATCCAATTGATCTTAAAAGTATTATTTAAAGTAGTAAAGTCCAGAAAATTCAGTCCACCATTCTCATAAGTGTTCATTACAACAGTTTCCTAATGTAATGGGTATGGTTTCTCCAAAGAAAGTTGAAAAGCATCTGGTCTATCTCCTTGCTTATTTTACTGTCAAGATATAAAGATAGAGCACCATATGTTAGTCTAGAGATACCTTCAGCCTTGGTTATTAGGACTCTACCTTTTAAAGATAAGTCCCTCTGTAGCATTGATTTAGTTTCTTCTGGGTTTTTTTAATAAGAGGGTTCAAATTTTGTAAGCCTCTAGACTTCTGATCCTTTGTAATGGTTATGCCTAAATATGTAAGTTCTTCTTTTACTGGAATACCATAATATGAAGGTGTCACACAATCTTTGACAGCTATGAGTTCACATTTATTAATGTTAAGATATAGACCAGATGCTTTGGAAAAGGATTGTATCACATTGATCGATTTGGGAATTTGGTTAGCGTCTTTCAGACAAAGTGTAGTATCGTCAGCCAGCTGGCTTATAATAATTTCTTTACCAGCTATGGAAATACCTTGTACAGGACTATTATTTAAAGAATTTGCAAGAAGTTGGGTGATTAATAAAAACAGGTACGGAGATAGGACAACCTTGCCGAATTCCTCTCTTTAACTCAAATCTAGGTGAGGTGCCATATTTCAATTTGATAGAGCTGTTACCATTTGCATAGAGAGTCTTAATAGCCTTACAGAAAAAAATCCCCAAAGCCAAGTCTCTCAAGGGAGTGGTAGAGAAACTGATGCTCTACTGTGTCAAATGCTTTATAAAAATAAGAAAATAATATGAAGCTATCCTCAGTTATTAGGTCTGAGTAGTCAAGTATGTCTAATACTAGTCTGACATTGTTAGAAATATGTCTGTTCCTCATGAAGCCAGACTGTGTTTCATCAATAATTGCATCCAGGACTTCTTTAATTATTTTTGCAAGTAGTAAGGCTAATATCTTATAGTCATTATTAAGAAGACAAATTGGACGCCAGTTATCGATGAGCAGCACTTCTTTTTTAGGCTTAGGTATCAGTGTTATTAACCCCTGACTCATTGTAGGAGGGAGAACATTGTTTTTAATACTCTTTAAAAAGACTTCAAATAGGAAGCTACTTGTTCAGAAAATAATTTGTAAAATTCTGATGTAATTCCATCAACACCTGGTGATTTATTGTTCTTTAGATGTTCGATACACTCTATAATCTCTTCAACTTTGATGGGTTCATCACACTGTTTAGATTCTATATCACTGATAGAGTGAACATTATTCAGTGAGTTAAAAAACATATCTGTGGATTCCTGACAGTACGTAGAGCTATACAATTTTCTGTAAAAATTGCTACAGTATTTAGCGATTCATTTTTGGTCATCTGTAATAACACCATCAATGTTTAACTTGTGGATAGTGTTATTTTTAGAGTGAAATTTCTCAAGTCTAAAGAAATAGGATGAATTCTGTTCTCCCTCCTCAATCCATTTTTTCCTAGATCTAATAAAGGCTCCTTCTGCTTTTAAATTTATATACACTGCTCAAAAAAATTAAGGGAACACTAAAATAACACATCCTAGATCTGAATGAATGAAATATTCTTATTAAATATTTTTTTCTTTACATAGTTGAATGTGCTGACAACAAAATCACACAAAAATTATCAATGGAAATCAAATTTATCAACCCATTGAGGTCTGGATTTGGAGTCACACTCAAAATTAAAGTGGAAAACCACACTACAGGCTGATCTAACTTTGATGTAATGTCCTTAAAACAAGTCAAAATGAGGCTCAGTAGTGTGTGTGGCCTCCACGTGCCTGTATGACCTCCCTACAATGCCTGGGCATGCTCCTGATGAGGTGGCGGATGGTCTCCTGAGGGATCTCATCCCAGACCTGGACTAAAGCATCCGCCAACTCCTGGACAGTCTGTGGTGCAACGTGGCGTTGGTGGATGGAGCAAGACATGATGTCCCAGATGTGCTCAATTGGATTCAGGTCTGGGGAACGGGCGGGCCAGTCCATAGCATCAATGCCTTCCTCTTGCAGGAACTGCTGACACACGCCAGCCACATTGTCTTGCATTAGGAGGAACCCAGGGCCAACCGCACCAGCATATGGTCTCACAAGGGGTCTGAGGATCTCATCTCAGTACCTAATGGCAGTCAGGCTACCTCTGGCCCCACAAATAAATGCCACCCCACACCAAGACTGACCCACCGCCAAACCGGTCATGCTGGAGGATGTTGCAGACAGCAGAACGTTCTCCACGGCGTCTCCAGACTCTGTCACATCTGTCATGTGCTCAGTGTGAACCTGCTTTCATCTGTGAAGAGCACAGGGCGCCAGTGGCAAATTTGCCAATCTTGGTGTTCTCTGGCAAATGCCAAACGTCCTGCACGGTGTTGGGCTGTAAGCACAACCCCCACCTGTGGACGTCGGGCCCTCATATCACCCTCATGGAGTCTGTTTCTGACCGTTTGAGCAGACACATGCACATTTGTGGCCTGCTGGAGGTCATTTTGCAAGGCTCTGGCAGTGCTCCTCCTTGCACAAAGGCGGAGGTAGCGGTCCTGCTGCTGGGTTGTTGCCCTCCTACGGCCTCCTCCACGTCTCCTGATGTACTGGCCTGTCTCCTGGTAGCGCCTCCATGCTCTGGACACTACGATGACAGACACAGCAAACCTTCTTGCCACAGCTCGCATTGATGTCCCATCCTGGATGAGCCACTTGTGTGGGTTGTAGACTCCGTCTCATGCTACCACTAGAGTGAAAGCACCGCCATCATTCAAAAGTGACCAAAACATCAGCCAGGAAGCATAGCAACTGAGAAGTGGTCTGTGGTCCCCACTGTCTTGCTAATTGCCTATAATTTCCACCTGTTGTCTATTCCATTTGCACAACAGCATGTGAAATTTATTGTCAATCAGTGTTGCTTAAGTTTGCTGAAAATAAACACAGTTGACAGTGAGAGGACGTTTATATATTTGCTGTTTATATGCGCAAAGGGGATTTATTTACATCTATAAAACCTGGTTAGAGCCCTGAATGCTGATTGGCTGAAACTCAGTGTTCCGTCGTGCTTAAGAACAGCCCTTAGCCGTGGTATATTAGTCATATACCACAACCCCTCGGGCCTTAATGCTTAATCATAGCAGTCAAACAAGTTAAATCCATTTATGGGAAATGATCTGGCGATTTTTACAAGGGCAAATGATATTTGATCTTGCCACATATTCATATCAGTGGAGGCTAATGAGGGGAGAACGACTCATAATAATGGATGGAACGGACCCAATGGAATGGCATCACACATGGATAACATTCCACTGATTCCGCTCCAGCCATTACCACAAGCCCGTTCTCCCCATTTAAAGTGCCAACAACCTTCTGTGATTCAAATTCCTTAAATACGTCATGTCATAGCTCGCAGTAATTGAGGAAATCCTGATTTAACTTCTAACCTCGTTACAAGTTCCTACGATATTTCTTAATTGTCTCGATAACGGTTAAACGTTTTATTGTATAAATATGGCAACTCCTCCCTTGCTGTGAAAAAAAACAATTGGGCTAGTTTTCAGCCCCCCCCCCCCCCCAATTGAAGTTTAAAATGGGTAGGGAGGGGTTATAGATTCAGTAGAGGTAAAACCGAACTCGACCAGATCGCAAGTCGCCTCATTAGCCCCCAGCAAAATTAAGGAGATTTTTTGTATTTCACACCATAATGTAAAAATCATATGCTTGTATGGATGTCAACCCCAACACATGTTCTTGTCATCGTTTCCATTCCACTGTATTAGTCGTTCAACTACCCCCACCGATTGCTGTATGCTAACCAGCTTATACAAAACAGGAGTTACCATTTAGCAGTTACTTCTAAACCTGAAAAGTAACCACAGTGGGCCTGTTACAATACATAAATTAGAGAATTGACAAATATCCACTTTGTTATATCAGAATTATTGAATGTGCACCAATTTGGCCAATGTGACAGATGCCGAGCAGTTGCATCGCTCCAGTCAACCGTCATTGACTGTTCTCTGCTTACGACAAGGCAAGCAGTAACAGAGCACCAAGTCTAGGACCAAAAGGCTCCTTAACAGCTTCACCCCCAAGCCATAAGACTGCTGAACAAATAATAAAATGGCCACCAGACTACTTACATTGAAGTCTCGTTGATGGACCTAGCCTTGAGTGCGATGGCTACCTACGGTATAGTGAACTTTGTTAAACTGGAGCCTTGTCGGTGTCATTTCGAGTTAACACCTGTACCCCCGCACATTGACTCAGTACCTGTACCCCCTGTATATAGCCTAATTTTGCATTAATTTATATATAATTTTTTACTTTAGTATATTTGGGCTTGTAAGAAAGCATTTCATGTTAAGGTTGTATTCGGAGCATGTGAAATAAAGTTTGATTAGACTTCTTTATGGTTAGGGTAGGGATGTCCCAAGGATCTGGGGTAGCACTGACCACATAAGGGTAAAACATTTTTTTACAAGGGTAGCTAATGAGATTAGAGGCTGGTTAAACTGTTTGGTAATAGTTTTACTTGTTAGTATTTATATAATTTATCATCCACCTGGTATATTGGATGAAATCCAGAGTATTCCCAAAAATGTAAAGCCTATAGAAAGAACTCTTGGCCAGCTTGATAGCAGCAACAGCCACTGAACATTAGTAAATATTTAGTCAGATGGATGACTGATCTCTTTACAAAAATGGTTTAATTGTAGTAAAGCAACTTGTTTACCTTGTCATCAAATAATATCAGTTTAAAAGCCTGCTCACCTTCATAAATGCAAGCACATGCAGCACCATCTTAATATTTAATAAAATATACAATTCCTGGATGTAATGTCAGTGTCAACACTAAGTGAATAGATCAATGTTCAGTAGTCCACTCAGTTTTCAAACTTCAGTCTCAATCAAAACTACAAAATGGTAGTTCACATTGAGAAACACTGGACTCAAACTTCAAATTGAGGAATACTATGGACAGTTACACCATTTGAGTCAGGACACTAAACATATTTCAATTATTTTAATGTTGCAGTACAAATACACATTTACTTAGATTTTTGACTCTGTGCCTGTGCTTTAAGGACCTTGACAACGATCTTCTGCTCCTCAATCAGGAAAGCACGCTTGATCCTGTGGTAGACAGAAGGGTGACGGTTAGTGGATCAGTTAACTGAGATGTTCAGGACATGCCTTTAATGGTTACTTTACAAATACTGACCAAATGTCAAAACTAAGAAAAATTGAATGAATGCATGTTGTAAAGACCATTGCAGAAACACCCATCTTTATTTTTTGCACATAGGAAGTGTCACTGCTTTTAACAGCACACCCCAGGACAAATCTCCCAATGTGATACTAGTTGACAAAACCAGCTAAAACCACCATCTACTTAAATCACAATTGAACAGTTAGGGAAAGATGTGATCAGGATCAGACTTGACTAAAGAATGTAGTTTTTAATCCTAACACATGGAACTCACAAGAGCATCCTAAGATAACCAGAGGCTGCTGAAGCCAACAAACTGCACTTAAATTGCTATGGATAGAAATTCAACTACAGCTGGCTGGTGTCTTGAATAGAACATCTTTCTGGCATAGTTAGTCCAATATGCAAGTAAACATTATCAACCAGAACCACCCATGGGGCAGGATTAGGGCTGTTACGGTAATTGAATATCCATGTCACTGAGTTATGGATGAAAACAGTCATTTCAGGATTTATTTTTATAAATGTAATTCTCATGTTGATAAATAGTGGGAGGCACCTAAAGTAGAACTTCCAATAGTGGGAGTTCACTAATGATAAGCAATTGTTTTGCTAAATTAATCTGTCTTTCCAACTGATGATACGCAGGGGTGTAGAGCGCTATAGGCTATGGCACTTCAGTGAAAAAAGTTTGTGGACTTTATTTCTTTGCGTGCTAGTAAATAGATCTTTCAAAAACAGTGTCAGATTGAATAATTATTCAACAAGGTTGTCCTGTCTCCGAGGCCTATAATGCGCTAATGTGTCAATTGGAACCTCTGTCATTTGGTAAAAAAAATAATTTCATGATTGTATTACAAAATGTACAGGTCTCGTTCTCTGAGTGAAAACGTTATTTGCAGAGTTGCCACACACCTGCCACACTTCTGAGAATCAAGTTTTGGTTTATTTCATGCACCACATGTGAGCATGTGTCTGGTTTCTGTCCTGTTAAGTCAGTTTATTTTTATATATAGACACAGCAAAATAATAGTTCCTCACAGTATTTTTAAAAAATCCTTCACTCTCCCACTTGAAAATCAGCGTTGTCGCTGATAAATAGGCAACTGACATGTTGCGTGTATTTGTTATTTTAAGGATTGTCAATTTCATCGGCATACTATAACATAGCTCTCTCCGTCACACTTTCCTTGTCAATTGATTATCTTAGTGCCTACTTTTGGAAAGCCTAAGGTTTGGCTAGTTTAAAAATATATATGTTTTAAAAGATACAATATTTGCTCTAGAGGCTTTGATTGGCGGGTGCTTTTACCAGGGTGTACGTGTGCCAATTCTCCAAGGGCGTATATAATTCCATTCAGTAAGTAGCCTGTCTGGACACCATGTAATCCTGACTAGTCTCCCAGTCCCTGAGGCTGAAAAACAGCCCCACAGCATGATGCTGCCGCCATGTTTCCGCCAGATGTGACAACAGGCATTCAGGACAAAGAGTTCAATCTTGGTTTTATCAGACCAGAGAATCTTGTGTCGCATAGTCAGAGTCTTTAGGTGCCTTTTTTGCAAACTCCAAGCAGGCTGTCAAGTGCCTTTACTGAGGAGTGGCTTCCATCTGGCGACTACCATAAAAGCATGATTGGTGGAGTGCTGCAGAGATGGGAGAACCTTCCAGAAGGACAACCATCACAACAGAGGAACTCTATAGCTCTGTCAGAGCGACCATCGGGTTCTCGGTCATCTCCCTGACCAAGGCCCTTCATCGATTGCTCAGTTTGGCCAGCGGTCAGCTCCAGGAAGCCTCTTGGTGGTTCCAAACTTATTAAAATGTAAGAATGACGGATGCCAGTGTTCTAGGGGACCTTCCACATTTTTTGGTACCCTTCCCAAGATCTGTGCCGACAATCCTGTCTGAGCTCTACGGACAATTCCTTTGACCTCACGGCTTAGTTTTGCTGAAATTCACTATCAACTGAGGGCCCTTAAATAGACAGGTATGTGCCTTTCCAAATCATGCCCAATCAATTGCATTAACCACAGATGGACTCCAATCAAGTTGTAGAAACATCAAGGATGATCAAAGGAAACCAGATGCACCTGAGCTCAATTTCAAGTCTCATAGCATGGGTGTGAATACTTATGTAAAGAAGTTGTCTTATATAATACAAAAATGTCTAAATCTGTTTTCACTTTGTCATTATGGGGTAGCTTGTGTAGATTAAGGAAAAATATGTATTTAATCAATTTTAGAATAAGGCAGTAATGCAACAAAAGGTGGAGAGAAAAAAAAAAAACTTTCCAAATGCACTGTATATTGAAATATAGGACTAAGTAAGTTACGCTACTGAGACTAAACAGAACGCGCTCTTAGGCTTACTGCTTGAAGGTGGTTATACAAGGCTACTACTATACAAAGCGTAATGACATTACTTATTATGGTCATAATTGTAACATTAAGGAGAAGGTATGAGCTGTGCGCATATTTTGTGACAAATAGGTGCCGTTAGGTTACAACATTCTGCCCGCCTGGAACAGTGTAAACAAATTATAATACCAGTCTGTTCCAACGACTTTAAAAGCCTTTACAGCATAGCAAAGACTAAAACAGACAAATGTGAAATTGCTTTATCTGACATTTTGCGGTTGAGTGAGGCTTGGCGCTCACAGAATCAGTATAAACATTCACTCAAACAGGCAACAGAAGCAGGATCTTTTATTTCTGTAGCTGTACATGGAATATTTAATAAAGCCAAGCACATTTATGGTAGGCTATTGATTATAGACCTTAAATTGAGGAAACCAACTTCCGTAAACAATCAAGGCAAGGGCTGTTCAATCGCCTCACTCCGTTGCTGCCTCTGTCACATCGTTCTCAACACCAATATGCTGGATAACTTTTCTATTTTGCACATAGCATTTATCAAATATACACAGATATATACACAACTTCAAATTAGTGGATTCGGCTAGTTCAGCCACACCCGTTGCTGACAGGTGCATAGATTTGAGCACAGCCACGCAATCTCCATAGACAAACTTACAGTAGAATGGCCTTACTGAAGAGCTGTAACTTTTACCTCGGCACCGTCATAGGACTCCACCTTTCCAACAAGTCCGTTTGTAAAATTTCTGCCCTGCTCGAGCTACCCCCGTCAACTGCAAAAGCTATTATTGTGAAGTGGAAACATCTAGGCACAAAGTGGTAGGCCACACAAGCTCACAGAACAGGACCACCAAGTGCTGTATCGCGTAAAAACTGTATGTCCTCTGTTGAAACTCACTAGAGTTCCAAATGGCATCTGGAAGCAACGTCAGCACAATAACTGTTCGTTATTGGGTTTCCGTGGTCAAGCAGCCGCATACAAGCCTAAGATTAAATCTCTCAGCCTTTGGATTCTGGAGCAGTGGAAACGCCTTCGAGTGATGAAACACACTTAACCATCTGGCAGTCCGAGAGATCTGAGTTTGGCGGATTCCAGGAGAACACTACCTGACCCAATGCAGTGAACCAAATAGAGGTTGAGCGATTAATCGGAATGGCCGTTTAATTAGGGCCGATTTCAAGTTTTCATAACAATTGGAAAACGGTACGGTTATTTAACTAGGCAAGTCCGGTAACCTCTTGGGGCTAAATAGCGTGCCCAATTTCAACTTCCTGCTACTCATGCCAAGAATATAAGATATGCATATTATACATATATTTGGATAGAAAACACTGACATTTCTAAAACTGTTTGAATCATGTCTGTGAGTATAACAGAACTTATGTAGCAGGCAAAACCCAGAGGACTAACTGTTCAGAATCCCCCCCCCCCCGTTCCCTGAGATGTCACTGCCAAGGGATATTTCATAGGAACCTGTTTTCAGTTCCTACCGCTTTCACTGGATGTCACCAGTCTTTGGAATTTGGTTGAGGTTATTCCATTGTGCAATGAAGAAGTAGGCCAACTTGGAACTGGGGACACTTTTGTGAGTTGCGCAAGACGCGAAAAGCAGCGCTGGTTTGTTTTCATTCCTGTATTGAGCAAAGATTGCCCCGTCTACAATTTGATCGATGATTAACGTTTAAAAATACCTAAAGTTGAGGCCTCCCGGGTGGCGCAGTGTTTAAGGGCGCTGTACTGCAGCGCCAGCTGTGCCACCAGACTCTGGGTTCGCGCACAGGCTCTGTCGTAACCGGCCGCGGGAGGTCCGTGGGGCGACACACAATTGGCCTAGCGCCGTCTGGGTTAGGGAGTGCTTGGCCGGTAGGGATATCCTTGTCTCATCGCGACTCCTGTGGCGGGCCGCGCGCAGTGCGCGCTAACCAAGGTTGCCAGGTGCTTCCTCCGACACATTGGTGCAGCTGGCTTCCGGGTTGGATGCGCGCTGTGTTAACTTGTTGAGGATAGGGGGCAGTATTTTCACTTTGGATGAATTGCGTGCCCATAGTGAACTGCATCCTACTCTATCCTAGATTGCTAATATATGCATATTATTATTACTATTGGATAGAAAACAAGTTTCTAAAACTGTTTGAATTATGTCTGTGAGTATAACAGAACTCATAGGGCAGGCAATCTTCCAAACTTTGACGTCATCGCCCCCTCCTTTCCCAACAAGATATGGATCTGGTAGCACTTCCTACGCCTTCCAGTAGAAGTCCTCATTCAGTAGAAAGTGGAATGGAGCATTTGCTGTGAACTTTGACCGAATGGGAGGGGAAATAGTCAGTGTCCCGACAGAATGCCATTTTCCTGTGGCACATTTGTCTGTTGATGTCACCGCTGTTCCATTTGGCTGCAGATGAAAAGGTATGCTCCGGTTGGAACGTTATTGGTTATATATGATAATAACATCCTGAAGATTGATTCTCTGCTTAGTTTGACAAGTTTATTCAACCTGGAATATATATTTCGGAAGTTTTCGTGCGAGTTATCCTGGACCAGCAGTCAGT